>NC_056746.1:263785708-263883208 GCF_019279795.1 Protopterus annectens | reverse complement strand
CTCATGTCTAGAAATAAGCTGGAAAGAAAAGGACATGGAATGGAAAATAAATGACAGCACCGTGAAATACAAATATGTCCTACTATGTCAAGTTATTAAAAAGAGCAAAAATTAATTATGAACTAGTGATATACTTGTCTACTTTGTCTGGATGAAAGGGATGACTCTAGGCAAAAGTTTCCTTATTGCTAAGCGTGAATACAGGCTTCTCTTCTTTTTCTGTCTGCATCCATTCTTATCTTTCTGTACAAAGCCTGCTATGTAAATGTGACAGCTCCCAAGAGACAGCACACTGCCTCATCTTAAAAAGACAATTTGACCAGCGAAAAGGTTATCTGCCGAGCTATGTCTGACCCTCTGCACATTAAGTGCTAATCTCAGGTTGCTTGCAGGTTACTGCTTATAGACATCCTGTGTGCTCTCACATCTTAGGATGAGAAAGCTGTTAATATTATTTACCCAAAAAATGCATTTAAAGATTAATGAAAATACTCCTTCTCAGTACTGTTATCTGTGCACGGTGCATTCATCCGTTTTAATGTCAGGACTGCAAATGACCACCTTTAGGCTAAAATGACATCCAAGTCTGAAATAAAGACCTCAATGTCAGCATGTAAGAAGAATGGACTTTTGTCTGCTCAAATGTACAGTTTACTACCCTTTTCTGAGGAGCTATTTTCTGTTTGTTTTACATGGGAGGTATGAAGTTTTCTTCTTTTCTTCTGAACACGTATTAATTCAATTGAGGTCATTGCCAAAGACAGTCTATATAGGCTCACTCAATTCAGTCTGCATGCATACATACATGCAAATGAGGCAAATGAATAGATAAATGCCATCTTTTAAACAAAGAACTCATAGCATGGTCTGTGAGCCGTGTAATCAGCAGACAGTCAGAGGAGCTGCAAAGGGACTGGAGTCAGGCTGCTGTCCCTGAAGAAATGTAGGTTTGCCATAATAAAATCATAGTATCTTCAACAGAAAAAGATCATCCCACTGGTCAGCAGGATGGCACACGTCTATCTATGTGTCAGCCCCAAGCAAGGAGGCTGCTTTGTATATAATTCAGACAACCATGAAGATGTTGGAATGATGGAAAGAACATCCCAGATGACTAAGGACAGACAGCAGGATAAGTAATCAGAAAAAGATAAACATGTAACACAAAGTCTGAACTCCAGACTAAATTAACAGTTTCTTGTTAGCAAAGATGGGAGGGAAACCTGACTCCAGAAATAGTGTACAGTATGATATTAGTGAAAGACATATAAATTGCATCAACATGCATATCTAAATATAAATCAGTTACTGTACTCACACTGCTAAGACCCCACCAGACATTGTTGAGTAGTACAAAAAATACTGACACTGAACAGAATATTATATGTCTCACAGAAGGGAAAAATTCTGACTGGTCTCTCTCTTATTTCTATCTCTGTGGCAGCTGCTTCTACTGCACATTAAAACTAAATCTTAGTAGAAAAAGCTACAGACATTGGAAGCTGTGGATAAAACATATTTTATGAGTCTACACAATGCTTGCAATAATTGATAGATACAATTCATCAAACCAAAAGGTATATCCTCTTTTTGTAGGATATTCCAGATTTGGCAAGTTGTGTCCTATATCAAGCACAGAAATTCACAAATGTCCCGATATTTTTGAAGAAATGTGTTTTCTAACTTTTCTTTAAATATTGCACTATATTTCAAGCACTTTAATATGATTCGAAAACAAAAAAAAAAACATCTAAATGAAGAATCTCTTCATTTGGTAATATTGTCAAAATAAGTACTGGTTAAGGGCATGGCTTGCCCTACAGTTCAGAAATGTCCCACTGCCATAATCTCCACTTCATAAACATAAACACAATTCTCATAATCTAGCATCAGTGTAGTTTATACTTGCAAAGGAAACATTCCTAAATCAAACGTCCTGAACCTCTGCCCATACCCAGTGGATTCTGGAATAATGAGCTGGTTCACATACCTAGATTGGCATAGTTCAACTGTACCGTTAGCTCCCTCTTGTGGTGGGTGGTTGTGCATACTCCCTGCCTCGAAAATAGAACAGAGAGGTAAATCATGGTAAAAAAGTAATCTGTTAAGGCACTTCACTTTTCAGACAGTAAGCCTGGAGTGGTGCCCCAAGTGGTTTGTACTGGAAAATATGCCATCCCTGGCTTTCTAAATTTATCACAGTGTGTTCAAAGCTTATATTAACCCCATCCATCTCCTTATTCCTTTTCTTCCTGTTCCACTTTACCTTTGAGTAGCTGTGAACCACATGATATACAGAATGTGCATATTTTTTTCCTGCTTACAAATTTAAATAAAATGTAAGCATGCATGTGAATGTACAATTAACAAAATAATTTGCCAAATGTTATACCTTGCTGATATAACTGGCATTCCGTTCCTCTAGTTCACTATGTTTCTGTCTGCTCCAAACACCCTTGAATCATCTCTTTCTGTTAACTTACATTTCAACAGTTTTCCAATCAATCAGTCTGTTCCAGTTCCTGATTAATATATCCTTGAAGTAATACTAAATAACATCCATCATGAGCTGAGGCTGCAGGGCGGCCACGGTGGTGCAGCGGTTAGAGCTGCCGCCTCACAGCAAGAGGTTCTCCAGTTCAATCCTCAGCTGGGGTGCCTTCTGTGCAGAGTCTGCATGTCCTCCCTATGGTCGCGTGGGTTTCCTCCAGGTGCTCCAGCTTCCTCCCACATCCCAAAGACATACCGTAGGTGGATTGGACACTCTAAATTGGCCCTAAGTGTGAGTGTGTGCATGTGTGTGCCTTCTGTGGAAGGTTGGGTGCCAGTCTGGGAACTCAGCACTGTAAAACTCTACTGCCAATCATGAGCAGACAGGTGATCTGATGTGGCGACCCCTCGACGGGGAAATAGTCAAAAGAAGATGAGCTGAGGATGCAATTAACTACAAGGAAGAATAAGGAATTAGAAAGCAATCATAGAAGTCACTAATTGGATGTAGGAAGAGGTGAAAGTGTAATTTCTTTTAATATTAGTACTATTTTGCTGACTACATTGTCACGGTGGGCTTTCAGAAGAGATCCTTTTCCAGATGAGAATTTGGAGTCATACTAGCATATGGGCTAAGGACTTCAAACAAGTCTTCACTTTAGGGCCAGTTTGTTTTCGAAGGTGCCTGTAAAGCCATAGGTCACATTTTGTTAGTTTGGGCTTTATCTGCTTTTCAGTTCTATCTTCATTCTGCACAAGTTACTAGTTTCCTCATCTGGCCCGAATTTAAATTTCACTTTGCTTTGAATTTTCACTGTTTGAATTCCCCAGTCTAGAGCTGAAGTGTCATATTTTTTCAGAAGTTACATCTTGTTTATTTAACCGATTCTATGTTAGTTTCTCTAGGAAGCAGTGGAAGCAATCCAAATGAAATGGCCACTAACTACAGCAGGTCTCTCTCTACTATGCTGGATTTGCTTGACCTATGTCATGTGAATCATGTCCTGGTTAAGACACATGAGCTATGGTTCTGTACCACAGGAAGGATGAAGGCTCAAACATGGTTGGACACTCTCCTGGAAGCATACCTCTCAACCTCTTAGAGCAAGAAATCTGGACAAAGCCATAAATAATGGGGGACAAAGGCCCCAAAATAGGGACACTTTTTATATATTGCTCTTACAAACTTAGAGAGTTGCTAGAAAAACAGGTTTTGTATTAGCATGAATTTTCGGAAGTGTATGAAGTCTGAAATTCAAATGTCTGTCATTTTCTGACTTCAACCCTAAATGATTTGACAATAATTTACCAGAAAAGCACAATTTTATGAGAAACAGACCAAAAATATGAGGCAGAAATCTGGACATTCTATGAAAATCTGTACACTTGATACATATGCTTGGAAGTCCTGTAACCTTAGTGGCATATGATTTGACTCTAAGGGTGTGTTTAATGAGAATCACACACTTAGTAACTGGATTGGATCCTTGTTCTAAGAAAACCACTCACAATTGCCCAAAACTGTAATACAGCTAATCTCCCCATTTCAGAGTACCAAAAGTAAAAATGTACATTGTAAAATGATTTATCACACATTGCTACACTACACTGTCTGAACTGAATGAATCCCAGACAGTTTCACAACTGCCAGCTGTTTGAATGCAAAATGTATATGAAGCAACTGATGAACATAGCTTGTCGTAAATGAACCACCCAACCCCCACAGCTCATGTAGGAGAATGCAGCTTTACTCACACCACCTTTATATAATCTACTCTGAAGTCACTGCAACTCTGGGAAAGTGAGCCTTTGCCAAGGCAGTGACAATGTCTAATGAAACAGTGATTCAGCCAGGTGTGCATTACTGTACATCTGGTCATCAACTGTCAAGATACCATCTGAAACTGACCCCCTGAAGGGATATAAAGATATACATGTTGTAGCCATGCCACCCAAGCCTATACCAGGGATCTTCAAGTTGCCCCTCCCCCCAGCAGTATTTCCTAGAAACCCGGCATTCTAAAAGTAGTACCTCTCATTGCCATCTGCAAGTACTCCTTCCAAGACATTCATTATATAGAATTCTTATCTGGACTGAGATTACATTCCTAGCCCCACATTGGGACATGTACTCTTGCTTTTCTCTGCTTTTCAGTCATCCAGATGATTTATCTCATGCAAGAACTTCCTCCTCCACTTCCCACTCCCTCAGAGAGAGTCGGAGAGATGCTCTCAGCCATACTGGCTAACATGGGTTAGTCATCTAGCATGAAGGAGAGGATTTTCAATTCACAGACAAGGTAAAACCACACAGAAGAACACCTCGTTAGTGGTGGCTAACTATCATGTCTTTGAATCAAACACTGTATTGCGCTGTTGAACCTGATGTTGTCAGTGTTCTCTCTACCGGAGTATGCATTGTGGTAGCATAGTCATCTTCCACTACACGTGCACACACACACACACACACACACACACACACACACACACACAAGGCTGCCAAGAAGAGTCACAGAAAGGATCTACATTACCATGTTGACGGGTATTCATCGAACGCCCTTACGTCTACACATACACACCAGAGTACCAATATCTCGAACGGCCACAAAAGTGATTTTTTTCCAAGGGAAAAAAATGCTAGGCCAGCAATAAACAAAACAAACTGACAGACACAATGAAATGGGGGGGCTTCGCTCCCTACACCCCCTACTTAAATATACCAACTCTGAGATCACACTACAGTGGAGGAAACTGCAAATTCCCGACAATGGCCAAGCGATTTTTTTTCCCTGGGAAAAAAATCGCTTTTGTGGCCGTTTGAGATTTTGGTATTCCGGTATATATGTGTTGATGTAAGGGCATTCAATGAACAGCCCTGTTGACATGGTAATATAGACTCCACAGAAATACACATAAACACTGCCATTCACACACACACACACACAAA
Organism: Protopterus annectens; assembly: GCF_019279795.1. Taxonomy (NCBI): domain Eukaryota; kingdom Metazoa; phylum Chordata; order Ceratodontiformes; family Protopteridae; genus Protopterus; species Protopterus annectens. The sequence continues at coordinate 263,877,771 of NC_056746.1, read as the reverse complement.
CACACACACACACACACACACACACACACACACGCACGCACACACACACACACACACACACACACACACACACACACACACACACACACACACACGCACACGCATCCATGCTCCCACAAAGAAGACCCTACTCACACACTCATGTTCAAACACACAGATTCTGCTTCCCTATACTGACCTCACTTTGTACAACCACATAGACACACACACACACACACACACACACATCCATTCAGCCGCATTCATGTCCCTATAGACATGTTCATACATGTTCATGCACATACACACCCACACACACATAGAAACACACACACTGCTCTGTTATACTTACCTGTAGTTGAGGTATGAGCTGATACCAGTCCTATGGGGATGAATGGGTCTATGTGGTCAAACTACAGTATACATTTTTTCCTCCTTCCAAAAACATAACTTGGCACAGCCATTAATCTTTAAGCTGCTGCCATTACCTGGGGGAGCACGTGACTAATTAGCATTAGTCACTCCCACAGACTGCCACATTTGTATGTGGCTTCCCCAGCAAGGCCATTGTCTGCACTATGGCTGCTACCGGTAGAAAACTGTAGCAGGAGTGCAGTACTTAAATCAGACAAGCTTAACTCAGTGAGAAAACCTTCAAACGAAAGGCTTCCACATCTCAGTATGTCTTTCTGAATCCCAGGGCTTGTCTCTGGCACACTGTGTATCAGGGAAGTACAACATTCTCATTCAGAATTTATTGTGCATTATTTCAGTGCTGGACACACTATCTGTATGCCCATCTCACAGCACAGCAACCAGCAAAACAAGGTAGATAGAAATGCCGGATGTTTTAGTACTCTTTATCTTTCATCCGGTTTAAACCATTATTCCATTCTATCCCCTCCCATTTCTGCATCATAATTGCAGCTTGAGCACAAGAAAACATACATATTCCTCCGAGACCACCCTTCTCTCTTTTATATTCACCAGTTGCCAAGCACATTTCTACCCCTCACATCACCTCAAAACCTTTTCAGACTCATCTAATTGTCTCCCCCCAAAAACATTTCAGGGTTTCATCTTTTTTGAAATGTCCTCCCCTCTTTTCATCTCAACTCACACTTTCCTTCTGCTCTTGTCTTACACTTCCACCCACAACAATATGGTTTTCTCCCCTACTGAGTGGAAATATACCTCTCATACAGCTCTTAAAAATCCTCTTAAAAATCCTTATTTCTCTTACCTCAGTAATTTTTGCATTCAGCTTCTCTATTCATATACCTAAGTATACACATCTCCCCAACTCTTCCCTCCCTAACACATATTTCATTGCATGTCACATCCACTCTCACTTACTCATACCATCAACTTATCCCTTACAAGCCACTCCCTTAAACTACTCAGATTCTCTGTAAGTTCACCCTTATAATAGTCCTCCTGCTCCTATGCAGCAACATTGAACCTGACCATGGTCCATCGCTTTTGTCTTAATAGTCTTCATTCATGCACATAGTATCAAGAACAAAACAGACCAACTAAACAGCTTTTTCACCTCCCACCACCCTGACCTCATAGCTATGACACGCTTTTGTCTAAAACCTGATGATCCTTCCATCCAAGAATTCTTCCCTGGTTACAACTTTTATCTTGATGGGAGATCTGGTTCTAGACATGGTGGTGGAACAGCACTGATTTTAAAATCTGATTTAAATGCCCACCTCTTAGCTCAAAGCAGACTCTTCCTAACTGGCTCCTTTTCCATGTGCTCTCACCTAACAACATTCCTGTTCACCTCCCTCCTCCTCCCCCTGCCTCCTCAGCTAAACTGAAAACCCTTCTGCTTGAAATTACCTCCTCAATAAAAAATCTTAAAAACTTCATCCTACTAGGGGTCTTTAATCTCAACCTTCTTGGCTCTAATCAGAACAATATCTTGGAAATCATTAATGACTTCAAATTCACACAACTAATCAGTGAACCTACCAGTCCAAATCCTAACTCTTCTCAGCACTCACTTCATTATCTTTTTACTAATCATTCTATTCTAATTCTCATTCACCCCCCTTCCTTGAGTGACTATTATCCAATCAGCTTCAATCTCTCTCACCACATAAACAAAATCTCTCCCTCCCTCATATAGTATAGTTTCATAGTATAGTACTAGGCTATCTGCCCTGGGGCATTTGTAAGCCTAGCCATAGTGATGTGGCTTTTGCCACCCCATGAAATGGTAAAAAATGTACAGAATAAATCTAGAATACTGTGCCTCTGTCTAGTAGTGACACAATGAAGGTCCCCTTATATAATAGAATTAGTTTACTGTGCCCCTGTCTAGCAGTGACACAGATGTGACCCCTGGGGTAAACTTTCGATCTCCCATCCACTCATCAAGATTTCTCTTGAAGAGAGTCAGTGAGGGGCTCTGCCTAATACGAACTGGGATCCTGTTCCAAAGCATGGGAAGCCTCTGGGTTATGAATCTATCCCTCCAGCATGTCCTATTCATACTTGTGCCGAGGTTTAAGTCTTTAGCTCTCATGGTCCTGATGGATTTGGATTTTTTGAGGTGGAGCATGTCCATCAAATCCTGATTGGACATGGCCTTGTACGTCAGGCAGAGATCACCTCTGAGCAGGCGGTATGCTACTGAATAGAGCTGAAGTTTCTTTAGTCTGGCAGAATAAGACATATGTTGGAGACCCTTGATCCTTTTGGTGAGGTACTTTTGTGGTCTCTCCAGCTGTTGCAAGTGCTGGGTGAGGTACATACCAAATGGGGCATTGTACTCAATCATGGGTCTGATGAGGGAGGAATATAGGGGTACAATGACATCCTTGGATCTGGATGTGAATCCCTTCATGATGAGGTGTGCAAGGTAGAATGTTTTTCTAACCACTTTGGCAACGTGGGTGTCAAATGAGAGGTCGCTATCTACTTGGGTCCCTAGGTCTCTGATTACTTTTTCCGTACTCAGTGGGTTGCTGTCTATGTGATAATTTGTGGGTACTTTGTTTTTCCAAAAGGGATGACTATACATTTTTTGGCATTTAGTTTAAGGCCGTGACTACGGCACCAGTTGTCCATTTCAGTGAGGCCTTTTTGTAGGATGTGTGTGTCTGCTGGTGTATCAACTATGGCGCCTAGTTTGCAGTCATCTGCGAACTTTGTCAGCCACAGCCCTCCCATGTTTGCTTTAACATCTGAGAAATAAATGCCGAACAAGAGGGGTCCCAGGACAGATCCCTGTGGGACACCACTTGTGACTGGCTTTGAGTCTAACATTGCTCCAGTGATTTTAACTTTATGGGTTCTGTCCTTTAGCCAGTTTGCAACCCATCTAGTGACATAAGGGTTTACTTTTAAGCTGTTTAGCTTATCTATGATGCCTGAGTGGGGTATTGTGTCAAAGGCCTTAGCCAAGTCCAGGTATGCTGTATGGACTGCTTTGCCCTCATCAATGGCTCTAGTGACTGTTTCGAAAAAGTCAACCAGGTTTAAAAGGCAGGATCTGCCCTTCACAAAGTCAAACTGGGTGGGGTCAAGTGTCTGTAGGTCCCCTATGTCTCTGTTTATGAGTTCCATAATGATTCTTTCCATAGCTTTGCAGACCAGGCTAGTTAAGCTTATGGGGCGGTAGTTTCCAGGGTCTGTAGAGGCACCCCCTTGTGGAGTGGGACCACTGTTGCTGTACGCCAGTGTACAGGTACATATCCCGAAGTAAGGCTAAGGTTAAATAGCATTTTTATGTGTGGGTTTAGCTCCTCTTGGAGTTCACGTAACACGCACCCCGGGATACCGTCAGGTCCCATTGATGCTGTATTTTTTGCTTTGTTTAGGGCGGTTCTCACTTGGACATCTGAGATGACAGGGAGATTACATTCAGCTGGGATAAGTATTTCTTCTTTTGGGGGTGAAGGAGGCGAGAAATTTGCAATGAACCTGTCAGCCAGAATGTTAGCAATATCTGTGGGTTCAGTGTATTTTTTGTTGTTGTGAACCAACTCTGAGCATATCTGAGGGTTTCCACCCAGGTTTCTAACATAGCTGAAGAAGGCTTTGTGGTTATCTTTAGTGTCCTTAGCGATTTTTCTCTCAAAGTTTGCCTTGGATGTTTTTATGAGAGAACGTAGTTTTCTGCTAATGTTGATCAGAGACATCTTCCCTTCATGGGATTTCGCTCTGACGTGCAGTAGCTTCCTTCTTTTGTTATACAATTTGTTTATGGCTGAGGTCCACCAGACAAGACGCTTACATTTGGTGGAGAGGGACTTGGATTTGTTTGGGATTGCATGATCCATGCATTCTTGGATATGTCCATAGAAAGCATTTGTGAAGGATTCGGCATTGCGGGATGTGGTATCCACTGGCACAGTGGGCTTAAAGGATACCATCTCCGTCTTAAGAAGAGTGAAGTCTGCTTTTGAGAAGTTTTTCACTGTGGTCTTTTGTGCTGGGGTGGAGGTGGGATATGTATATCCAGGGTGATTAGTTTGTGGTCAGATATCACTAGTGAGGGGTATACTTCGGTGTGGAGCATTTTGTCCCCATGTTTGTGATGATCAGGTCTAGTATATTATCTCCCTTAGTGGGAGAGGTGACTAGTTGTTCCAGTGCATTTGAATTTATGAATTCCAGGAACCTTTGGGCTAGGGTATTAGGGCTAGAATAATGTACCCAATCTATGTTTGGGTAGTTGAAGTCTCCCAGTATGATGATATTTTGTGATACATTCATATCCTCCAATGTCTTCAGGAAGGCTGAGTGGGGTTCTTGAGATTGGGAGGGTGGTCTGTAACATGCTACCAGTTGTATAGCAGTTTTGCCTATGGTTAGTTGCACCTGTATGGTCTCTGATGCTTCATGTGTTGCTACTAACCTGGAGGTGTGGGTGTCCTTTATGAATATGGACACTCCCCCTCCCTTTGTGGTTCGGCCTGGGTTTTGGGGCCAAAAAGCATGATACGAGGTATAGCCTGGTAGCGCTGGGGTGCTCTCAGGAGCCTTGAACCAGGTTTCAGTTACTGCACAGATGTCGATGTTCTCCATGCTGAGGAGTGCATCAAGTGCCTGCATCTTGAGATTTAGACTTCTGGCGTTGAGCAGCATTACCCTTAGTTTTTTCCATTTTGTTTTCTAAGGAGGTGGGTTTGTCTTTTGAGCCTTGCCTAAAAAGGCACTATGGGGTGGCAAGAGCCTTAGCCAATATCCGGAAGCCCAGTGGTGACAGGTGTAAGCCATCCCTTGGCAGCGTGGCTTGTCCAACATATCATCCCAGGCAGACAGACATTGGATCCCCTTAGAATGACACCAGTACTGAGCCAATTGTTAAAGCTGATCATCTTGTCTTTGTATTGTGGTATCATTCTTGGTGAGGGCAAGATGCTGCTCAGGGTCAGGGTCATACCAGCCTGGGCTACATAATCGGAGAGCTCCTCTATGTCTCTTTTCATGTAGTCCAGGGAGGTACGTCTCAGGTCATTCACACCAGCATGGACAATGACGGAGTCATATTTGTACTTGCTTTGGAGTGACCTGAGTGCGTGTGTTATGTGGCGGATCCTAGCCCCCGATAGACAGCTCACAGTCACCTTCTCCTTCTCCATAACAAATCCCAATCCAGTATTCACAGACTAGAGACAATTCTAGCCTTATTAGACTGCTCCTTTTTTATCTTCTACTGACCCTAACCACAACAGCATAATCCTCACTCTTTACTAAAACCACACAGCTCTATAACCCACAAAAAACAATTGGTTCACGTATGAACTCAGTTGCCTACATAGTTCAGGAACAATGCCTGACATACTTGAAAAAAACATCTCATTCTCTAAGAAATCTAAATAAACAGGCAGTCAGGCAACTTAAAAGTTGTTGTTGTTGTTGACTGTGAGGCGAAAGTCACATTATGAAAAAGCATCACTTGCCTATTCTCAACTCACTGAAAATATCCTGGGCAGAAGTCAACCACCTGACAGGCCATACTAACAGTTAGCATACACTTCTCCTGATCTCACCTCACAGCCACTGATTCCAATCTCCACTTCAGTGCACTTCCTATCCCTGATTCCAATAATAACCTGTCATCTCCCTTTAACCTCTCTCCTTTCTCCTATATTCTCAATTTCTGCTTCAAAGCAATCAAGGCAGGACACATAGTACCACTACTTGGAGAACTAAAAGGTGACTTACCCTGCTGGTACTGGCAATCGTCTCCCATGGTTCTAATTCCTAGGTAAGGGTCCTACCCCTTCTTCATATTTATAATATCGGTCTAACTCAAAACATCATGCCGGTATCTGGAAAAAAGCCATTGTTAAAGCCCTCCTCAAACAAACTAACCTATCCCACACCACTGACATCTGTTCTATCTCCATTCTTTCCATACTTGGTAAAATCCTTTAAAATTAGTTCATAATCAACTTACCCATTATATCACCAAATATCATCTACTATGTTCAAAATAGCATGTTTTTTAGCTGGTAATAACATTTCTACAGTACTATAGACACTTGCCGATAACATATACCTGGCTATGGACAAAGGCCTCCTCACTGGAGCCATCTTTATTGATCTTTCCAGAGTTTTTGATCTGGTTGACCATAACTTTCTCTTAGATCACCTAAATGAAATTGGAATTAGCCCAAATATAGCTGTCTGATTTAAAAGTCATATTTCCAATTGGTGCTTCTCTGTTCAGTTTCAGAATGTCAGGGGTGTCCATTCTGCCTTCCTTTTTTTTCCATTTTTAGTAATCAACTAACTTCATCTTCCACCCCTCTCTCTGTCCCTTTACTTTATGCTGATAACATGGTCTTATTTCACACAAACCTGACCTCCTCAGACATACAGCAACTACAAGCTGACTTCATTTCTCATGTTACATGGCTTAATAACAAAAAACGAATGCTGTTATTCACCAAGTTACAATAACTGGGCTAGACTAGACAAAAATTATATTTCACTTGAACATGTGCATTTGATTGAAAGCTTCAACACACATCCAACACCTGTTTAAGATCATGCACCAATAGCAACTAAGACAAAATGCAGTATAACAAAGTAAAATGAGCCACTGACACTTCCCCTAACTTGCTAAAAAGAGAGGAATTTATTTGATGGGAAGTAGAAATTATTCAAGAGTAATTAGGGAAGATAGCAAATTCTGCAGAAGTTATATCTAGTGAGTGGGGTAAAATGAAAGTGGATTTTAAAAATAGGGTAGAAATGAAAGAAAACCAGATACTCTTAAGAAATAAAAATTATTTAGAGGGGCTGATAAAGGTCAATGTATTGCAGGATATGGATGCTAAAGAGAAACTAAGGCAGTGTGTGGATAATATGCATGAGTTTAGAAAGACTGTCATTAAGCAACTGTTCTTTGATAATAACTCCTGAGCACAAAAAATCTTAGCAAAACCAGCTTAGATGACAGAAAGTATAAAGGGCTGTTGCCAAACTTAGGGAGCATATAACAAGAAAAAATAACCAGAGATCCTGAAGAGGTATTAGAGATATTTCAGATATTTTATGGAAAATTATATAAAGCAGAGAAATGTAGACGTGAAGAAAAAGCACAAATGGAAATACTTAAGGAAGACTTAAGTATGCCAAGGTTAGAGGTAGATGAGGCTCAACAATTAACAGTTAAGGTAAGAGGAGATGTGATAAAAATGGTAACGTATAATCAATCTGTAGGAAAGTCTCCAGGAGTAGATGGTATTCATGTGGCAGTTTGGAAGCTAGAAGGGGAGAAAATGATAAAGATCTGGAAGGTTTTGTTTAATAGTATTTTAAAAGAAAGGAAGGTTTTGTTTACTAGTATTTTAAATGAAAGGAAGGTTTTGTTTACTAGTATTTTAAATGAAAGGAAGTATCAACATCCTGGAAGAAAGCTGTAGTGGCTGTAATACCCAAAGACAGTGCACACCCATCATACCCACCTTCGTACAGGCCCATTTCAATTTTACAACATAATTATAAAGTGTTTATGCCTATAATTGCTAAAAGAATAACAAGGGTGTTGCCAAACTTGATAGATATGAATCTATGTGGTTCTGTGAAGGGGAGGCAAACATTTGACATTCTAGAAGAATGATGATCCAGAAGGAAGCAGAGCATCAGAAAATATTACTGTTTTCAGGAGGTCGTAATGAAGATAAAGCATTTGACAGAAAAGCTTGGATTTTACAGTTAGGGCAATGGAAGCATTTGAATTCCCCTGATACAATAATAAGGTTAATTAGGATGATATATGAGAGATCGGAGGCAAAAATTAAGTCGAAGGGTTCCTCTCTGATACGTGGTATCATAACAGAGGAACCAGGCAGGGGGTGCCCTCTTTCACCTTTGTAATTTGCATTATATTTAGACCACTGGCAAAGAAAATAAGGGTCTCAGAAACCCAAGGATGTAATTGGTATGGTAATCGAGAAAAGTTGTCTTCATTTGGAGATGATATTATTTTGTACCTGATAAAACCAGAAAAGAATATCTCAGCATTGTGAAATATTCTCAGACAGTTTCAAGTTCTTTCAGGATATAAAATTAATGAAGACAAAGCAATGGCCTTAGCTATAAACTATGTGCCCACACATGAATTGGTTCAGCAATACCAATATTTATGGGGACATGATAAAATAAAGAATTTAGGAGTATGGATCAAAAAGGATTCTGTTATCGCAGATTAGGGTATGTGAGAGGTGAATAAACCAAAGATAATACAAAAACTTAGAAACTGGAAGCTCTTGTTTATGAATATGGATTGTAAGATACAAGCAGTGAGAATGTTTATTGTCCCTTTAGTTTTATATACAGGTCAGGCATACTTTTGTCAACCAGGGGAAAAGCTGTGGACAGTAATTAGTAAAGAGTTGAAGAATTTTATCTGGGAGAGGAAGAGGGCAAAGGTCAAGTGAGATAAAGTTGATCCTTCCAATACAACAAGGTAGTTTAGGATTACCTGATTTGTAGGGATAGTTTAGAGCTACACAGTTAAGGCTGTTATACTGACACAAGCAGAAAGCTATTATTCAGAGTGAGGAATTATGATGAAGTGGGGTGAAATGCAAGAAATAAGGAGAGAGCGGGATTTTGGATGCAGATCCTTAAACAGAATAACAACAGCCATATTGAATATTATATTCATAAATTAGCAGAAAGTATTCTAAGAACTAAGTCAACACAAGAATGGAGAAAGGAGATTCTGCCAATATAGGAATCACTGCAATTAGCGGTACAAATAATAGGCAACAGGGAAATGGAATTTAATAGGGAAAACTGGAAAAAGAACCAAGGTATTGGGAGCAAATAACTAGAGAGGGAAAGGTAACAGAACGGGAAGAGTCGAAGAAGACATTTGAACTGCAGATTAGAGACTGCCTTCCCCCTAAGGGATTGATATCGGAGTATAGACAAAGAGAAAGGGATAGGGGAATCCTCAAAGAAAGGCCTGCACTGTTTGAGTTTTTAGCTGAATCTAGAGCAGAAGCTGCTGTTAAAAAAGATATAATTAGTAGGATGAATAAAATTTTGCACAATAACTAAAGTAATCAATTAGAGGTAGTTAAAAATGATTGAGAAGAGAGACTGGATAAACAATTCACAAGGAAACAATGAGAGGACATATGTATGGCTCACAAATGTATAATGAAGACTAGAACATTAACAACCTTTGCTTGGAAGTGTTTGCATAGCTATTTTTGATACCCCAGGCACATAACAAAGAATTTTCTCTTAGGTAGATGCCAAATGTTGGAGGTGTGATTGGGAAGAAACTGGTAACTTGGAACATACGTTTTGGGAGTGTAATGCGTTGGCATACTTTAAAAAATGAAAAGCAAAGAACTAACAATGGGACCAACAATTCAGACAGCAATCATTCCTTCTATTTAAATGCAAAAGCACATACTTTGTGCTTTTGCATTTAAATAAAAGGAATGATTGCTGCCTGAATTGCTGGTCCCATTGTTAGTTCTTTGCTCTTCATGGTTTTTGGGACATGGCAGTAGCCGTACATGCAGGGTTTCTTTGTAGTTGGAGATACTTTAAAAAAAATCCGTACAGAGTACTCAATCAGAAATACTGGGTGAGCAAATGGGTGTAACTAAGGAAATTATTTATTTATTTTTTTTGAGCTGGGATGAGGTATCTGAATTGCATAGACATGGTTAGGCCTTTTTACACTTAATTTTGGTGGCTGACAAAAAAGCAATTTCTAGAAAATGGAAATCAAAGTCTAAACCAGCTGTACTTGAAGTAAATATTGTAACACAGATAGAACAGCTGGGGTGGGTTCTTTAGAAAAGAGTAGGAGCAAACTACATAGGAAATGGGAATTGTAGGAACAAGACATGCAGAATAATGTTTTGAGATTTAAGGGAAGGCAGGAATTGAGAAATGTGCATAATTTGGATTGATGCTAATTGTTTAAAGAAACTATGTGATGTATAATGTTTGTAACCGTGAACATGTTAACATGGTTTGTTTTCTTTTATATAAATGTATGTTTGTCTATGTCTTAAGAGATAATTCAGTAAACGTGCTAAAAAACAAATAATGCTGAATACTTCCAGACCTAAAGCAATGCTGTTTGGCACATCCCCATAATGGCAGAAAAACTCTCAATCACTTCTTATCCATGACCATCTTAACAACCCTACTTATCAAGTCATCTCCTTCAAATATCTCATTATGTGGCTTGATCCCACACTGAACTTTCACTTCTACCGAGACCAAATATGGAAGAAAATTAATTCCCTCTTATTTTGGCCCTATAAAACCATACTCTTTCTCTCCAGACCAACAAGAAACTCTATAGGCAAAGGCATCCTGATGGCCCAGCTTGAATATGGACTTCCATTGGTCTACAGCAGCATCTAAGAAAAACTCCTCCACCATCCAAACTATAAGTAACTCTGTCTGCTGTTTCATTACCCTCTCCCCTAGAAATAAGCATCATTGTAACACACTTAATAAAGCCAACTGGCTTACCAACCATACCAACCTGCTTCTTGGATCCCACCTCTACAAACTTCTCAAAGAACACTCTTGTCCTTCCATTGCCTAGAACCTCTAAAGATGACCCCCAATCTAAGATGTCTTAACCACTCTGGTCCACTTCTTCAATGTCCCAGAACTGGACTTCATTGCATTCTCCATGCCTTCTCTATCCTAGGCCCCAAACATTGGGAATACCTCCCAAGTAATCTTAAAGACCTCATGTCATACCCATCATTCATGCTGAGCTGAAAGATCATCTCAAGTCTGAGTCAATTTGAAATGCTTTCCCTCTGGACACATCACCTAATACCCCACTTTCCCCTTCACCAGTCATTCACCTTTGTGTTCCTCACATTATTTGCCTGTACTAATATGCAGCATTGCACATTGTACATATTGTAGATACTTATTACCTGACTGTTCCTATCTTTTACACTTCATGCTCTGTCCCTTCACTATTTTCCTCTCTTCTTCTCCCTTTTCCCTCCTTACCCTAACCAGCCCCTCCTGCTGCCCTCTGTACAGTGCACTTTATTATTATTATTACTGTTATTAATTCATTACTATCTTCACACAACATTTTGCTTGTACAGCCAATACTTCTTGTTAACTTGCTTATCCACTGTCATTAATATGTATCTGGCCTGAAACTGAAATAGGTCCATCTAGAGCAGTGCTCTATGCCAATTAACAAATTCAATAAATAAATACATTGCTTTTTCCTAACATTTTCCCTGGATTTGTTTCCAATGACATCTCTGCCCTTAATACCTGCCCCACTGTTATTATCCGCCTCTACTGATAACATTTTCTTTGTACTTCAAATCACTATTTGTTAAGGAAAAGGAGGGGAAGTGCCATATACAAGACATGAGATAGGTAATAGTGCAGAGCACAGCAGAGAGGGAACACGTTGCATTAAGTAAGGACACGTAGCATGGAGGCTGCCTGTCAGTGTCCACTGCAATCTGTCCTCTGGGTTGACATGGGCTATGAAGGACACCATCGACAAATTACTGATCAATTTAAACTGCAAGATAGCAGGATTGGTACCTTTGCATTGTGGGAACAGGAAAAAAAGGAGTTACACTCCTGTGAAATGTCAGGAAAAGGCAAGGAAAGAATCTGGAGGAATGCCAAGGCTAAGAAATTGGATTACTCCATGGTTGTGGGGAAGGGATTGATGCCAAGAATAAAGGAAAGTGGCTAACGGAGTACAGCAAGGCTCCTTGCTGTCTCTGGTGCTCTTCATTATGCCTGCGCATGTATATATGTGGAAAAAGAGATCAATATCAACCTGTTCACTGATAATATTAAGTTAGGGTGGAGCATTGGGAGAACAGCCTAAGAAAAGTTGACCAAAGGGGTTGAAAGCTGCAGTACAGACAAATGCAAAGTAATACACTTGGACCACAGCAACCCCACTGTCAACTATCAGTTCTTTGGAAAAAAAGATGGCAACAGAAAATGCAAAGGATGTGAGGTGTTGATCACACCTCAATTGCATCACAAGAAACAGAGCGAGTGGACAATGGCAGCAGCAAACAGAATACTGGGGACTGCACCAAAAGTAAGGCCCATACAAACAGAACACTGGGGAGTGCACCAAAAGTAAGGTCCATGCAAACAGAATACTGGGGAGTGCACCAAAAGTAAGGCCCATACAAACAGAACACTGGGGAGTGCACCAAAAGTAAGGTCCATGCAAACAGAATACTGGGGAGTGCACCAAAAATAAGGTCCATGCAAATAGAATACTGGGGAGTGCACCAAAAGTAAGGTCCATGCAAACAGAATACTTGGGAGTGCAACAAATGTAAGGTCCATGCAAACAGAATACTTGGGAGTGCAACAAAAGTAAGGTCCATGCAAACAGAATACTGGGGAGTGCACCAAAAGTAAGGTCCATGCAAACAGAATACTAAAGAGTGTACCAAAAGTAAGGTCCATGCAAACAGAATACTGGGGAGTGCACCAAAAATAAGGTCCATGCAAATAGAATACTGGGGAGTGCACCAAAAGTAAGGTCCATGCAAACAGAATACTTGGGAGTGCAACAAAAGTAAGGTCCATGCAAACAGAATACTGGGGAGTGTACCAAAAGTAAGGCCCATACAAACAGAACACTGGGGAGTACACCAAAAGTGAGGTCCATGCAAACAGAATACTAAAGAGTGTACCAAATGTAAGGTCCATGCAAACCGAATACTGGGGAGTGCACCAAAAGTAAGGTCCATGCAAACAGAATACTTGGGAGTGCAATAAAAGTAAGGTCCATGCAAAAAGAATACTGGGGAGTGTACCAAAAGTAAGGCCCATACAAACAGAACACTGGGGAGTACACCAAAAGTAAGGTCCATGCAAACAGAATACTAAAGAGTGTACCAAATGTAAGGTCCATGCAAACCGAATACTGGGGAGTGCACCAAAAGTAAGGTCCATGCAAACAGAATACTGGGGAGTGCACCAAAAGTAAGGTCCATGCAAACAGAATACTTGGGAGTGCAATAAAAGTAAGGTCCATGCAAACAGAATACTAAAGAGTGTACCAAATGTAAGGTCCATGCAAACCGAATACTGGGGAGTGCACCAAAAGTAAGGTCCATGCAAACAGAATACTGGGGAGTGCACCAAAAGTAAGGTCCATGCAAACAGAATACTAAAGAGTGTACCAAATGTAAGGTCCATGCAAACCGAATACTGGGGAGTGCACCAAAAGTAAGGTCCATGCAAACAGAATACTTGGGAGTGCACCAAAAGTAAGGTCCATGCAAACCGAATACTGGGGAGTGCACCAAAAGTAAGGTCCATGCAAACAGAATACTGGGGAGTGCACCAAAAGTAAGGTCTGTGCAAACAGAATATTGGGGAGTGCACCAAAAGTAAGGCCCATGCAAACCGAATACTGGGGAGTGCACCAAAAGTAAGGTCCATGCAAACAGAATACTGGGGAGTGCACCAAAAGTAAGGTCCTCACAAACAGAATACTGGGGAGTGCACCAAAAGTAAGGTCTGTGCAAACAGAATATTGGGGAGTGCACCAAAAGTAAGGTCCATGCAAAGAGAATACTAGGGAGTGCACCAAAAGTAAGGTCCATACAAACAGAATACTGGGGAGTGCACCAAAAGTAAGGTCTGTGCAAACAGAATATTGGGGAGTGCACCAAAAGTAAGGTCCATGCAAAGAGAATACTAGGGAGTGCACCAAAAATAAGGTCCATGCAAATAGAATACTGGGGAGTGCACCAATCGTAAGGTCCATGCAAGCAAAACACTGGGAAATGCACCAAAAGTAAGGTCCATGCAAACCAAATACTGGGGAGTGCACCAAAAGTAAGGTCCATGCAAACAGAATACTGGGGAGTGCACCAAAAGTAAGGTCCATACAAACAGAATACTGGGGAGTGCACCAAAAGTAAGGTCCATACAAACAGAATACTGGGGAGTGCACCAGAAATAATTTACATTTGAGGATAATGTTATTACTCTACCAGGTCCTGGTCATGCTATATTTTGAGTACTGTGTCACCTGTGAAGGCCATACAAGGAAAGGGACAGGTGGATCTTGGAAGAAGTCCAGATGAAGCCTACCACAAATGGGTGGGGATCGACGCAGAAGTGTGTGACCAGAGACTAGAGAAATGTAAGCACTTGATATAAATGCACAATATGAAGGGAGATAGAAAAGTGAACCTGAGTATGAAGGTTAAAGTAAGAAGGAGGCAGAACAGGTTAGAGGTTGTAGGCACCATCTACTTCAGGGACATGAGAAAGTACTACTTCACAAAAAGTATTGTGGCATATGGGATGGAGTGCCAGAATGGGTGGTGGAGAGAATTCATGGTGGCATTCAGCAGTGCTTGGGACAGGTGGAGAAAGGGAATGTGGGAAAGTTGGGATGGGTAGGAAAGTGAGTAGAATGCTAAGCACAGACTAGGTAGGCTTACTAGGGTCTTTGCCGTTAAGCAACTTTAATGTGCCAATTTTAGGGGGTGGCAGCAGCTTTCTCCTTTTCACTGTTCCCATACATTGTTTACCTGTCAACCAAATAAGGTATTTTACCCTGTAAACATATATTTTGTTTTCTGTACTGGATACAGACTGAGAAATCACTGTTAACAAATTTGTTTCCCTTCATTCTCCAACAGGTCTTTCCCATGAGAAATGCTAAACAATTCAGTCATTCAGAAGTCAGCACTGTCATTTGAATACATAACATTGCCTGTATCACAGATAGCTAACATCTTTAAAATACTTGCCAGGTAATCTAGTTGTGAAAAGCGTCTCAAAAATACATGCCAGGCATATCATCTATCCATACTTAGGTTAACCTGAATATTAGTCTCACTGTCCTGTACTGGTATTACAACTGCTTTATGTTCTGTCTATACCTCCCAATCATAGAAAAAGAAAGCACAGTTTCACCCTGTCCCCATCTCCTTTCCACCTCTGTCAGTAGTAAACGGTGTTACTATGCAAAGGCTGCATGCAGTCATATAGTAACAAAGTAACAAGTTACTCTGTGGTCACCAGACATACTTCCCTATTTATTCTTATCACTGCTGTTTACTGTCGCTATGCCACTGTCTCTACAACCTAAAGCAGGTGTCAGTGGGAATCTACCCAACATGGAATCTCAGAGCTCCCATGATGTTCATAATACTGGAACATGATGCATGACTATTACTGGTTTTCTTCATAGGTGTGTAAACCAGTTCACCTCTGCTGCAATCAGTAGTGGCCTAACAGATGTTTGCATAAAAGTAAATTCTACAGTGTAAGTAAGTTTTCTACACCATGATGTGGGTGCCTATGAGAGAAGAAAGTAAATGGCATAATTCCTGGGAAGCTAGGAACAATACTAGACAAAGCAATCGTGAAGACCATCAGATGTGTAGCCATAAGCACATTTAAGTAAACACGTTTAAACATTTGCTACTCCCTTTTCAAGCACTTAGTATTACTCACCTCCCATACTGAACAGGGTAGTACACAATATCCCTGGTGTAAATTTGTGTCTATCCATCCAGTCATCAACACTAGCCTTAAGGCAGCCAAAGCAGTGTTTTGTTTAACCTGTGGTGGTAGCTTATTCCTTAGGCTAGAAATACATTGAGTTAGGAATGTACATCTCCTGTAAGTCTTCTTTATTTGTTGGTGAAGATTTAGATTCCTAGTCTGGGTGTTTGTAGATCCACCAGGTTTAAAAGGAAGTAGGAGGGCAAACACGATTGGGTCTTTCGTTGCTGAAAAATGAGACACAGGTCACTTCAGAGCAGCCTGTAGGCTACTGAGTATCAAGAACGTTGTGCTAATCTGTTGGGAGGGTTGCCAGCTGTCCGTTTTTTGACCGGACTGTCCGGTTTTCTGACAAATTGTCCAGTTAGAAATTTCACTCAAAACGGGACATGTGAAGTCCGTTTTTTTGACGCTGCCACGAATCCAGTCTCAAGCGTTTCTCCCACACCATCTTACTCTGTGAAATAGGAAGTTGCTGATTATTATACAGATCAAGGAGGTTCTACCACAATGTATGTACTCATGTCAGGTCCCTCTAAGTGAAGGGCAGAAGCCAATGGTCAGCCTTGTTGTAAACAGTCCAATCACATTTTGCAAAGTGTCCTATTACCATGTCACATCCGTTCCTTCTAGCTGGCAGGATTGAAGAGAGAAGAAAAGCTAACATGAGCAGTGAGGGGGTGCTGTATGAAGGAATCTGTCTGGGGCATCTCTGTTCTTACTAAAAGGGTTGTAAAATTGCCTTAGGTAAACAAAACATCATGCCTTTTGACTTCAGGAGGTAAGCAGTGTCTGCATATGATCTAACATTTTACCATTTTATTTTTGTATTACTATTACCTTTACTTTTCGTACAAAATAGACTGGTGGGGTTGAGTTTTATTTTAATTATAGGGAATGCAAGAGTGGGGTTAGTTTAGTATTATGCTGCAGAAGTTCAAAGCATGCAGATAACTTATTTCTTTATTTAGTTTTATTCCTATAAAACAATGAACACTGGAGGCAGTTTTGCATTTTTCTGGAGAGTTGCAAATATTTGCTAATGCCAAATAGATTTGGCATCTCATTTAGCTTAATATATTATTTTGGGAGTCTGTTTATATTACGTGGAATTAAAACCCTCGATTATTGCCGTTCTTAAGCGGTACCCTGTATAATGACAGCACATTAATTTTAGTTGGATCTTCTTGCACATCACATAGACAGATCAGGAATGCCAACTGCTTCATTTTTTGTTTTTAATTGATTTATCAGAGTGCAACAAATCGAGGAGCATAGTGACACTTAAATGAAAGAGTGCATTGTACAGTGCCATCTACATTTATTGTTTTGTGGTATGTGGCGGGCACTGGGAAATTGTCTTCCATTAAGATAGCTTTCACTTTCCCAGGTTTACATAGTAGTTTCTCTGTTTGACAGCCCATGTGTAGGGTTCACAAAGTCGGGTCGTGGTGGTGATGGGTAATAGTTTGGCTTTAGGGATAGTGGTGCACTCTGCTGTCTGCACTGCTGTTCTCCAAAGGACTATCTGAGCAACATTTGTTTTGTTGCATCTATTATGTTGTCTATGGGACTGCTGATTATTTGATTGTTCTGAATATCTGGCACTGGTGAAGCTTACACTTTGCATCTTGATCACTGTTTTTAACTACAGTCACAATCCAGGGCATTAAAGAAGCTATTTTTATGTAACTGCAGAAGCCGTAATGGGAAATGTGCATTTGTTTGTGCTCAGTCTGAAGTCATACTTGCAAGCTGTCACATATTTGCACCATCAGTTGTCTTACTGAACTCTTGAGTTTATTATTTAGTTGCAAGTTAACAGTTCCAGAGTGCTTTGAGATTTCTGATTTTGCACTTGGCTTGTAGGATTGGGACTTGTATACTGTCACCAGTACAAGGTAATTTATTCACATGGGTGAGCTCCGCCTAAAGTGCCACAGCATAAAATAATATGCACACTGTATTGACTTTACCAAGTTCTACATTGGTTACAGAACAAATTTTTATTCTACTTCTGGTGTATGCTTTTGGTTTGGCCTTGTATTTGCCTCTGATCTCTTTGGGTGCCAGATAGTACATCTCAGTGTCATCCCAGTCTGAGGTTTACTAGATTGTGTTACTCGGTCTGTACTGTAATTACTACTAAGGGGAATGTTTACTTTCTGCCTGTATAACTAACTTTAAACTACTCCTGTGGGAAACGCTGTTTCATCTGGGTATTCTTGTGTCACCCTGAAGGTTGTTACACAGGGTTTTAGGCTTTATTTAGAATCCTGTGTTTCTCCTGTACTATGCTGTTGAAGTCAGTTATGCTACTGTGATGTTTTCCATACTCAATGTGTTTTTTCCAGCACAGTTCTGTTGAGTGTCTTTGTAGGAGGCTTTTTTTAATACACTGAAAGGAGTACACTTGCTGAATGTAATGTACGTGTTTATATTACTGTATACAGATTGCTCTGACACATTTCTACCAGCACATCTGCAGTTTCACTTTCTGTGTACTAGTCACCTTAGATACTGTGCTAGGAGTACAATTGTTGAATGTTAATTTATACCTATTTCACTGTGCAGTATTCTAGTGTCTGCTGCTGCTTTATCCTCATCTGTCCAAAGCCAATATACAATTTGCTTCTCACATTACTCTTTCCAGGTAACTTCCCCATTACCTTACTGTTATCACCTGTAAATCCCCCTGTCATCCTCAGACTGCATTTCGCCCTCCAGAGTTTTCATACCAGCACTTACTTCCCCCCACCCTGAACACACATTAGGCCCTCCAATTACTTCTTGCCCCTATCTCTTCATACTTTTGTCTATTGCAACCCTCACCTACAGCCACTCTGTCATGCTACACTGTGTTACCCCCCTCCAAGAATTTAAATTTTGCTTGTGACATAAATAGGCCATGTTGATGAGACGCAAATGTGTCTCAGAGGGTCCCCATGCATATGAACAAGCTTCCCATCCATGTGAAGCAGAGTCCATCCCTAGCCCTATTTAAGCATAACTTTGACCAATAGGTGGGAAATTGGAAATCATCCCTGTTGCCAATGCCACCTATCTGTTTTTTTTCTGGACTATCCACAAATCAAATCAATTCTCTAGTAGTCAGGAAAACACTGTACAAAGGAAACAGACTATCAGTGTTTGCTAATTGGCTGATTTACTATGCTTTTTTACAGAAAAGCATAGTAAATTGGCTGAAAGCAGGCATCCGGAACAGAAAAAGAGGGCGTTTCCATCAACTGATGCCATGGTGATGTCACAAAATGGGCAGGTCATAGATGGGGGAGGGGTGGGAATGGGTGGAGTTATGGATGATGCAAGGGGCGTGGCCTTAGTCCAGTTTTAGCCACAAAGAAACCTGGCAACCCTATCTGTTGGGATTGTTGATCTATTTGAGGCCTTTCATTTTCTTTGTTAGGTATTTTTGGGACATTTCCAGTTCAGCAATCTTCCTCATTAAAGCAACTGTTATGGCTGACACAAATTGTTTATTCCCTTAGATATTACTATACTTCCTTTATTTAATTGTATGTTAATCATTTTTTTGTGACAGTGCTTATTTTATAAGGACTATGATAAAGTTTAAAGTGTTTTGGTCATGATCGTAGGTGCTTCATGGTATCTAGTGAGTTAAGTGTGGCGATGCACCTACATTGTTGTAATTCAGTATTTATTTGGGCCTTTCTTAATAAAAAGCTTCATAAACAGTTTATTAAACCATGGCCTGAATAAATCTACTGTGGTCTATCCTGACGTCACTGTGGGCAGAGTAAGCTCTGCATCCATAGACTGTAATGGGTGCACCTCTGTGCATGCACAGCAGTCTTCCCATTAAAGTCTATGGATGCTCTTCACACTTTCACTACCATGATGTCAATGAGGTTAAAGTTTACTGTTAAGGTCATTGACATGTTCATAGGGAAAGTGGTGATATAAAAAGTTTTACATCAACAAACGGAGCTGCCAGGCACCTTTCATAATATTTCAGAAGTGTTGTCCAGCACTTTGAGGTACTACCTTGTGTAGTGCAAAGGTAAGGATTTTTTGATGACCAAATCACTTTAAATTTAAGCTGAGTGCCTGGCACTTCACTTTTGTCAGTTTTACTGTCTTCCCCTGTATGTTCTTCAAACATCTTCTGATTCCACTCCCTGCAGTGTATGTTTTTAATGCATTTCTTTGCTGCTATCCATGTGTGTGTGTGTGTGTGTGTGTGTGTGTGTGTGTGTGTGTGTGTGTGTGTGTGTGTGTGTGTGTGTTTGTGTGTGTGTGTTTGTTTGTGTGTGTGTATGTTAACGCATCTTATAATTATGATGACATATGTATAGCCAATGTTCTCACTGCTTAACTACAACGTACTTTACATTCTGTTTCACTGTTTCCCAGACTGCTGGCCAACAAATCCTACTCACTGTCAACTAGTGTTAGTTGGCAGCTCAGCTCAATTCCTCTCTTTCTCTGAATGTCCAGAACATATGGCCTCAAATTTATAACTGATCACAAAATTTGTGCCATTGCCCATGATTCTGTGGTACCAAATATATTTGTGAACCCTCTTGTGTTTGCGTTTGATGTTTATTATGGACACAGGTATCCATCCAAATCAGTATTTGGGTTTGGATTCATGAGTCTGTTCCTTAAATCATGTTACTCTAAGCATCTTCCGTCCCAATAAAGGCTGTAGATTCTGAATAACTTTCTTTGTTTTTTTTTTTTTTTGTTTTGTTTTTGTCTTGGCCAATGGCCCCCTAATTTTGCCCACTTGCCCTGGCTAACAGCCTGGAACTTTCAGCTCAATCAAGAGCTCTCCAGCACATTCATCTTCTGCTTGGAGGGCCTAATTGGCTTGTTCATTCCTCTGAAATGTTTTCCTCTCTGTATCAAGCAGTCACATCAACGCAACCATCTACACCTCTCAACTATCCAGATTTTCACAGACTATCCAGATATGTGCCTCATATTTTTGGTCTGCTCCTCATTAAATTTGTGATTTTTCTGGCAAATCACTGGGATAATCTTAGGATGGAAGTCACTAAATAATGACATATATTTGAGTTTCAGACTTCATATCCTTCAGAAAATATATGTTAACACAAACCCTTATATTCTAGCAACTTTCTAAGTTTAGAAGAGCAGTATTTAAAATCTGTCCCTATTTTTGGGCCTTTGTTCCCCCCATTTTGGCAAGCTTTGTCCAGATTTCTAGAACTAAGAGGTTGAGAGATATTCAACCATCTCATTCGCTAACAAATCCTCCAGCTAGAAGGTCCTCAACCAGGGACTTATGTGTATCCCCACACCAAACTGGGAATTCTCATTAGAAACAAAGTCAGAAAAGAGGGAGAACCTACAAGAGATACACTGTGCACAGCGGTGAGTCTTAGTGTATCTGACAGATATATTTCTGTACAAAGGAGATGTTAGTCTGTATCCCTAAATCCACTTTGCTTTACCAAAGTATTAGTTGCTTGCCATCTGAGTGGCACAGCACCTTACCCTCACCCTTCAAGTTGTAGGTGGTGAACCCCATTTTTAGGTTGAGCCTGTCCATGTTACATAGTTGGGTTATCTACCAAATAATTACAAGCAGTTACCACCCTGATTCCAGTGGTAAGGGTCTTAGTAGCTCTTTTTCAGACAGGATCTCTCAGATTTATTTTGGAATATCATGAGGGTCTCTTTGCAGAGCACTCTTTATCTGTCCCCTCATCTCAGATGTTCAGTAAAAAGATGACTTAAGAAGATCACAAGACCGCAGTTAGCATAGTTATGTGGTTCACCAGGGTTCACAGTCCCCTTGACCATGACAGTATTGTTAGAAAAATACTGAAATCATTACTTCTGCACATTGATAGCACTGTCAAAGACAGCTTATATTTTCTTAAGAAAATTATTGGCACAAAATGAACTTTTGTGAGCATTTTATCAAGGTTACCATGAATGTCAGATTGCATCTTACTGTAATACATCAGGGTATGGTATTGAAGCGCTCAGGCAATTCTGTAGCACTTATACAAGTTATACACAGATGTCTGTTACTACTATGAGTGCTTTTTGTGAGGTTGTATTTGAAAATAATTTATTTCTATTGAATGACTAGATTTATGAACATTTAAAACTCTGGAAGATCATGCTTAGGAGCAATAACACCAACCAAAACCAGAAAAAAGCACAGTGGGTGTATTGACAACATAAGGCCAGTTCCGAAATCTTCGCAGGAATATACTCATTAGTACCAATAAAACAACAAATCATATAAAATGCCTTAACTTTCTCAATGAGTTTATTGTCCCAACTAACTGGGACTTCTTCAGATCACAATACACTTCCAAACTCCCTTCCCTATTAAATACTCTTCTAAAGCACATTAATAAAACAATTAAGACTTAATAAGAAAGTTAATAAGGATAATAATCAGACCAATATCTGGTAAATTAAATGCTAAGTTAAAATTAACTTTAAATTAAAAGAGTAAATGTAAATAATAGAGCACAAATACCAGCAAGAGCAGGACAATCAAATTCTGAGCACAAATGAAAAATGCAAAATCTCTCCACCTTAAGCGTGTAAAATATTGTTATAACTTGTCACTGTCACTGTTATAGATTTGTGTCCCAGTATAGTCATATTCTGTTATATTGTATATCATGTTTCCATTATTGTTACAGCAACAATGCATTACTCTTCCATCAATGTCACTAGTTCAAGTAACTTTTTGCTCAGGCTGTGGGCAATGGTACTTATTATCTTCCATTGTTTGTATTCACACATTCCCTTTTGCTTTAAGCACATGTGTATTGTTTAAATCTTTTTTTTTCTAATTATTTTTAATATCTTGCTTCTTATGTATTTGTGTGCTGCTTGTCTGGCTTCATTAACTATTCTAATGATTTGGTTGAGCAGACTAGTCATTTCTGTATGCTTTTCTGTGGATAGTTCAAATGTTTTTATGATTTCCAATCTTCTTCTCAGTTAGAGGTCGCCACAGCAGATCACCTGTCCATTCATGATTGGCAGTGGAGTTTTACAGTGTCGAGTTGCCAGCCTGACGCCCAACCTTCCACAGAAGGCACACACATGCATGCACTCATGCCTAGGATCAATTTAGAGTGTCCAGTCCACCTACAGCATGTCTTTGGGATGTGGGAGGAAACCAGAGCACCCGGAGGAAACCCACATAACCACAGGGAGGACATGCAGACTCTGCACAGATGAACTCCTTCAATCTATAAGTAAGGATCCTTGCTTATTTCTCAGATAGAATGATAGATACAAACTATCATAGAAAATGCTCGCCTTGTTTGCATCCCTCCAAGCAAATCTCCAGTTCACAACATAATTAAAAGCCTGAGCTTGACACCAGTTGTTGAATTATCACTTTTGATATAAGCAAACTTACATTTATATGCATGTAATCAAACCATATTAACAAGTTCACATTGGCAAATATTATACATCATATATATTTTTCTATACAATATAATCAATCCAACATTACATAAATTTCTCATTTCCTGCATTGTGTAAAAATCAAGTCAGAATCTTGCCAGATTAGTTTTTCTGCTTGAGTGTTTTACAATTACAGCTACAGCAAATTATTACGTTCAAAGCATCTGTATTCCTCAGCACTTCTGTATCCAAAGTTTGCAGTTCTGCTGTATTTGAGAAACTTTGCAGTACTGTACATTCTAGATTTTTAATCAGTTGCTGAACAAAATAAATATAAGAAATCACAACGCACACATACATACAGAAGTAACATATTTCTCTTTCTGTAATAGGACTGACACAGGTATGATTTTTGCTTTCCTGGGTGCATTTTAAGTTTGAATGTATAATATAAATTAAGAATTTTTTGTATTAGCCACAGTTCTTGCAGAAAACATTACTAACCATATTTTCTCTGCAAGATAGGGATTTGTCTGGGACATTTATTTTAGTGGGGTGACACATCCTGATGATCTCCACTTATGCCAGCTCCCTTGGTCACTTCCCTTCCTCCACTGTGACTGCAGCATTCCCAGTAACGTGTCTTCATAATGTGTGAGCCTGTCTAGGGGGATCCCGGTAGACTCCTAGGACTGAGTTACAGCATCGGATGAGGGACACAAGACTGAATGCATTATCAAAGTGCAGGAGATACGTGCTTTAACAGAGTAGCTAATGATATCATCATAATGGTACCATGCATTATGTGTGTGACTAAGTTCTGAATGTCTAAGCATGTTGCCATCTAATTTTATCCTTCTAGGGACATGTGTCTTGTATCCCCTAGGAAATAAATGTTCAAGTTGTACAGTCTTACCCTCTTCTTTCCTGAGACAGGAAGTCAGGCTCTCAGCTGTTTCATTTCTCTCACCTATCCTAAGATGCTCAGCGTACCTGGGTCATCACCACTGCAGATGGAGCTATTACCTCTTTAAAAATATTTCAGCCAGCAGGATGTAAACATTTTAATCTAAACTATGAGTTTTATACAACATAAACAAAAAAAAAATGTACTCCCTCCCCACCAACCATCCAGGCTATCACATTCTCCCAGTGACCCATTTGTTCCCTACCCTGGCCATTTCTAGCTACCACCTGTGACAGCAGGATCCAGGCAGTAGTGGGTCATCATCTTAGGTGGTTGTTATGTATGTGACTGACTTCCACCTACATATCTTGGCAATAACTCAAGGGAGAGGCATGTAATGGATGCAGTTCTGGATTGTCATTTAGTCATGTATCTTCTCAAACTGTCAAGCTTATATTGGAAGGTGGTATTCCCACTAGGTCTCTCTGTCTTCACTAGATAATGCTGTAGCAGGACACATGCCCCCAAGGTGTATGTGTGTATTTTTCCACCCTTCCTTGGTATAGTTAAGACAATAACAGATAATTTTTAACCAGCCCCCTTTCTGGTTATTTCACTACCAGGCCTACTGCAGAAAACCTGGGTCAGATAGTTTCATACCTTTCAAGTGTACCTCATTATAGGGAATGTTCCTCATTTTGAATCTTAAAAAGGCTTTGTTCCTCATTGTTCTACACTGAAAAGGCTTGTCACATATTCTGTACTATGAATTTTTTAGTTGATATTCAAGATAAATACTATTGAATCATATTAATTTATCAAATGCACTGTCTATAAGTATAAAGTATCACATTTTAACAATGTTGTGAGCTTCCTAGAAGTTGCTGTTGGTAAACTGTTAGTAAGTGTTCTACGTTTTGAGTGGTAATGCTCCATATTTTGGAGATAGGAAGCTGAGAGCTATAAGTGGATTACAGTCAGTCAGAGCTCCATTCCATCATGCCAAGGAGCTGGCGATATAAAATAAATATATATATATATATATATATATATATATATATATATATAAATTGAAAGTCATGTGCTCTGAAACCAGCTTTTTTATATAAAAAGGTCAATCAGGGATAGGTTCAAGTCATCCAAAAAAAATACAACAATGTGTTTTTGTGGGCAAGCTCATGTAGCCATTCATTACATATCAGCAACACCTCTGTGGCACACTCTGTCCACTTAACTCTGCTACTGTGAACCACACCAGGTGAATACAGGAATACCTCACCCAAGATGAATGCTATTTAATAAATAATCTGTATTTTCACCATATATATATATATATATATATATATATATATATATATATATATATATATATACAATACTCAACTAGGCATTCCACTGCCCATAACTTTGCAGGTATAAATTTACAGTGCACATGGGGTGCTTTTTATATACTTCAACATTTTCCAGGTTATAGCACAGCAATACAATAACATATCAGATGTACAGTGTTGCATTGCTGAATTGTAATGATGTAACACAAGGCAGTATCATTTAAATATATTCCTAGCCCTATTCGAAGTTCTGTTCCTGCTGTTGCTTGCCGTGGAGTGTGTTTTTTCACGAGTATATAGTTTGGTTTCAGTATCACTTAAGGCTTGAGCAAATGATGAAAACATTAAAGTAATCAAAGGTATGAAGCTTGATGCAACATTTACAAATGAAAATGAATGAATACTTTATAGTTAAGATCTAATTGTGCCTTCAGCTACATGTGGAAATTATACGCTTTCTTGTTAAATTCCAAGAAAGGCAATTAGATATGCATTTATTTTATAAGGACTCTTCATCCCTGAACTACAAAATGACCATGGATCTACTATCAGAAAATGCATACTCCTTAACTCATTTTACGTGAATGACTCATTTGATATGGGCTACAAATTAAATGCCGCATCTAAGTATATCTTTTAACTGTGATGAAGGAATGAATTGTAATTTGAAATACCACATTAAACTTGAACAAATCTTTTCATGCCTTCATCTTTTGATCAAATCCAAATCCTTGTAGTAACACAGTAATGTTTTTCAGAGGATCTTCTGTCACTGTGCTGTCTTTGCTAATTGTAGTTTAACTTATTTTTCAGACTACAGTCCTTGAGATTTTTTGAAATAATATATGCCTTTCCTTCAACTTTCCTGCCAAGCACTATAAAAACTTAGAATGAGAAAATGAATGGAAGTCTAGGCTATGTACTTTCTATTTATCATAGATTTATGTTAGGATTAACTTGCTACATAGTTTTTCATATAAAAATGCTAGACATTGCTTTACATTTGGCTACTGCATATGTTAAACTGGTTATCTGGGAACCCAGTAAAGAAAAGTAGCTGATGTCTTGCCAAAGTGTCCCTAGATATATAAGAAGTACAGCTACTAAAGAAAAATCATTTAGGAAAGTGATTTTCTAAGCATCATAAAACTGATTTTATTTTAGCAAACACAGTTGAGCATCCCAGAATTTGCTTCCAGATGTAGTTTAGATAGCTCGCTTTTTTCCACAAATACATATTACACATATGCAATACACTTACATTTATCACACACAACTGAGATTATTCATAGGTAAAGGCAGCAATCCCTTTTTTAAGCAGATATATAAAGCTTTAGTAGAATAATGAAACATCTTTATTTTAATAAAAGAATCCTAGACTTTGCCAACAGATCACCCCTTCTTAGTTTATGTAATCAGCCATTTTCCATGTTCATTGGAAAAGCAAGAGTTTGAGTTCACTATAGCCTGCTACCCAGCAAGACCTGCTTTGTGCCTGTCTCTTTCTTTCCTGATTTCTTCACCAGTTTGATGATGTGGTTTTCTAAGAAAGACTGCTCCATGTACTAACCAGCCTATCTGTGAAAATTCCGCCAAATTCTCCCATGCTAACAATATCATGTTAGCATAGATGGGGGTGCAAGCTGCACCCATTACCACACCCCTTACTTGTCTGAATGTTTCACTTTCAGACCCAGATCTTATCTGATTATAAGACATCATGAAACACAACACCTCAAAAACTGATTATAATCAAGTTACCATAATTATACTTTTTATAAGAATGACTTATGTTTTTTAACTTTATTCATTAAGGAAAATTTAATAGTATTGTAATAGGAGGTACACAATGATTTGCACACCTTGTTGTCTCTAACTATGTTTTCAACAAGAACTGCTATCAAGTCTAGCAAGTCTTCTGCTCTTTGTGTAACCTTGGAAACTAATGATATCAAGGAATGTTTGAGTATATCGAAAATCAGCTGAATCATCAGACAGACATACAGGGATAATTAAAATCCCCTAGTAAGACGCACTTTAGATGTTCATATACTATATCCAAGTATTTGTGGGGTGGAATTTTTACAATATTTGAAGATTTATTTAAGATTTCTGGACAATATATTTATTTTTTGGGAGAGGCCTGGGGATCATATTCCTAAATTCATAGAATACTTGAATCACACCACTTCATTTTTGAAATTTACATGCCAGTATAATAAGGATATTATTAGTTATTTAGACTGTATCATTAAATTAACAGAGGAGGGTTTCAAGTCTAAGATTTATAGGAAACCCACCTTCAGCAACTTGTACTTACAGTTTAACAGTGCACATCCCTTTGCACAGAAAAAAACTTTAATCAAGGGTCAGTGTATACAAGTGGTAATGATGACTTAAAAATATATGTATAGGAGCTCAAGTATATCTGTCAGATGTTTCTGGATAGACAATACCCAGAAAATTTGGTTAAGGAAATTACAAGGGAAGTTTACAATCAATGGGGTAGAAAATATAAACCCTTACCTGGCACAGGTTTTGATAATGGGAGTTCCCCAAGCAGAAATAATGACAATAATGATTTAAAAAAAGCAATTGTGGTAGAATTTAATCACACATCACAAAAGATAAAATAAATTATTAACAGGAACTGGAAATGGTTAAATTTAATCCCAAAATTGTAGGGGCAGTGGGTTTAAACCCAAAGTTTGTCTTTAAAACTAGATATAATTTAAAAGGTATGCATGAGAAGAATATACATTTCAGTAAAAAGGATGGGCAAGGGACAAGGAAATGTGGGGCATGCAGTCAATGTTCGCATATTTTTGAGGAAGATAATATTGTCCTTGGTAATACCTTAAAAACAAGAGTAAAATTTAAGAAAGGAAACTGTGGGAGTGCGGGTATTGTATACTTGGCAGTATGTAAGAAATGTAACAGTTTCTATGTTGGAAAAACTGAGAGAGTGCTGAGGAAGTGAATATATGAGCATGCATACAGTATAAAGAACAGAAATGAGAGCAATGCTCTGTATAAACTTACTTTGCTTGATGCGTCCCACAGTGAGTTTAAATTTGGTATATTAGAGCAAGTTCATAGGTTCATAGGTAGGTACTAGGCTATTAGCCCTAGGGCCTATATAAGCCTAGCCAAAAAAGAACCCTGGCTTTCGCCACCCAAGAAAATTATTTTCCTGTGCCCCTGTTAAGCAGATCCACAGAAGTGATCCCTGGGGTGAATTTCCTATTTCCCATCCAATCATCAAGATTGTTCTTGAAGAGTGCTAATAAGGAGCTCTGTTTTACATAGATAGGTGGTCTGTTCCAGAGTATGGGAAGTCTCTGGGACAGGAATCTATCCCTCCAGCATGTTCTGTTTATTGTGGTGACAAGGTTTAGGTCCCTAGAGCGTGTAGCTCGGAGGGATTGGGATTTCTTTAAGTGGAGCATGTCCAACAGCTCTGGGTTTGACATAGCTTTGTATGTTAGGCAGAGATCACCTCTGAGTAGGCAATATGCAACGGAGTAAAGCTGGAGTTTTTTGAGACGGTCTGCATAGGGCATCTGTTTGAGGCCAGTAATCCTCTTTGTGAGGTATTTTTGTGGCCTTTCCAGTTGTTGTAGATACCTTGTGATGTACATACCAAAAGGGGTGTTGTACTCCATAATGAGTCTAATGAGTGATGATTAGAGGGGAACAATGACCTCTTTTTTCTGGATGAGAAACCTTTTGTGATGAGGTGAGCCACGTAGAAGGATTTCCTGACCACTGTGGTGATGTGATTATCAAAGGAGAGACTACTATCCACCTGTGTACCAAGGTCTGTTATCATACTTTCGGCATTAAGTAAACTACCACTTATATGGTAGTTCATAGGTACAGAGTTTTTACCAAAGGGGATTACAATACACTTTTTGGCATTGAGCTTCAGGCCATGGCTTTGACACCCGGCATCTGTCTCAGTGAGGCCCTTTTGTAGTATGTCCACATCGTTAGGAGTTTCGATTATGGCTCCTAGTTAGCAGTCATCTGCAAACTTTGTTAGCCAAAGACCTTCTGTGTTAGCTTGTACTTCAAAGAAGTAGATTCCAAACAGGGGAGGACCCAGGACTGAACCCTGTGGTACTCCACTTTTCACTGGTCTGAAGTCGGATTTGGAGACTGCTATTTTCACAGTGTGTGTTCTGTCCGTGAGCCAGTTGGCAACCCATCTTGTGACAGAGGGATTTATACCTAGTATAGTGAGAGTATCTATAATTCCAGAGTGGGGGATGATGTCAAAAGCCTTGGTGAGACCTTGCCCTCATCTATGGCTTTGGTGACTGCTTTAAAGAAGTCAATCAAGTTTAGGAGACATGATCTGCCTTTTACAAACCTGAACTGGGTAGGGTCCAGAGTTTGGAAATTACCAATGTCTTTGTTTATGAGTTCCATGATGATACGTTCCATGGCCTTGCAGACCAGGCTCATCAGGCTAATGGGGCGGTAATTCCCAGGGTCCATCGTGGCTCCCCCTTTGTGGAGTGGGATAATCGTCATGGTGCGCCATTCAGTGGGCACAAAGCCTGAGGTGAGGCTATGATTGAACATGGTACTTAGGTAGGGTGCCACTTTATTCTGTAGTTCATGTAGAACACAGCCTGGGATATTGTCAGGTCCCATGGATGCTGTGTTCTTGGCTTTGGAGAGTGTGTTTTTATCTGTGTAGACATGATTACAGGAACTTTGCATTCTTCTGGTATAGAGATGGGCCTTCTAGGGGTAAGAGGTGAGAAGTTGATTTCAAACTTAGGGGAGAGGATTGGGAAAATAGGTTGGAATACAGAGAACTGTTCTGGAAATTCAAATTGAATGTCTTTACCCCCCCCCCCCCCAGGTTTAAATGACTATATTTCAATTAAACCTATTTTAAAACTTCGTACAGCTAAATTATAAAAACTGTAAAAAAACAACTAGAACGTCTCTTTTAAACTTCATATTTTTAGAATGACAATATTATTTATGTAATTTATTTATGTAAATTATTTCAAGTTATATTTAGAATTTCCCTTTGCAAAGGGGTAAAGCTTGTGTTAAAAGTGTTGATGTTACTTTAAGAGAATATTTAATTAGTTAACAAATGTTTTAGTTGTATTAATTAATTCATTAGTTAGTATTATATAAGGGATGGATGTGATTAGATGAATTTATTCTGAAGAAGTCTTAACTATATGGGATGAAAGCACTTAATGTATTAAAATTGGTGTTGGATTTACTGGCTCATTTACTATTTATTATTTATGTCTGAACAGCTTTTACACTACACTGTCACCTTATTTAGTTTACTAGTGTTATTTGGTGACTTTGGGCTCATTTCTGTTAACTTCTGAGAAAGGGAAGGTTATGTGAAAGGATTTAAAGGAAAGCTGACAAGTCTTCTGATGATGGATTAAAGAATGAGTACTGATATTGTGTCACGGGGGGGAGATCTTATAAAGCAAATGTAATTTACTGTTTTTAGACTGATGCAGATGCACTATATCAGGATTTTAGTAAGATACTTGGGGATTGCTATGGATTATAATCCTGTAAGATGGGTGAACATGTATCTTGTGGAGTGGACAGAAAGTGTGGTGATAAAGAAGATTTGTTCCAGAGTGGAAGAACTATGGGGCCAGCAAGTGAGCCTGTCCTGAGCAGCATGTGAGCTGCTTACCCATCCTGGGAGGGGAGATGGGCAGCTCTGGTCTGCCATCTGGGTGCACCCATGAATATTGGATCTATATCAGTTTAGGGATCAGGTCTATTCAATATCTATGCATCCAATATTACTTTGAGGTGGAAGGCAAGATTTTCACCTACTTGCAGATAATACCAAACCTATGGGTGGAACAGTGCAATATGGCAGGGGAATCCTAATCTTATAAGAGACTTGGAAAGGTTGGCAAGATGGTCTGATAGGCAATAATGAGTGAAGATCAGTGGAAAGAAATACAATGTGCTATACTTGGTATGGAATAATATATGCAAAGATTAGCTGGGAGGGGTTAAGTTTCCTACTATCAACAGAAAAAAATAGCTTCTTAAGGGTATTTCTGAAGTCACAAATCTTTATGAGCAGCTTGAAAGGTTAGGTGCTAAGACAAACAAAATATGAGGTCATGACTGAGAGGATCTATTTATTTTGTTTCTTATATTAGGAGACTAAGAAGGCTCTGAGGTTCTGTGTAGTTAAAATAAGAAAGGAGAAGTGGGCATATGGGAATCAGTGGCATAGTTTTATGATGGAATATAGATAGCAGGAATGATTGGAAAAAGATCTGAATTTACAATGAAGGATCCAAAATTTAGAACGGACATGAGGAAATTCTTCTTTACTAAAAGAGCACTGAGTGACAGAATTAAGTTTCCTCAGTAGGTGAAAGGAACAATGAAGTCCCTCCATGCTTTAGCATGGATAACCTTAATTTTAGGTTAGATAATGCCTGTAGGTGCAGCCATCACTTTGAAGCCATTGTTCCCTTCTGGAGCGCTAAACTTCATGTTTTAAAGATGTAGGTAGTTTTGTGTGTTCCAAGTTAATATGGGGTTGCATTTAGGTTTTTTTTTGTTGTTGTTTGTTTTCAGGGTTTCATTAAACAAAAACATTTTGAAAATGTGACATAATTTCAAATGGAGATGAGGAGAAACAACTATACAAAAGATCAGCCTTCCAAACATTAGTAAATACATGTAACACAAAAGCTGGAAATACATATTCAAAAAACTGTAACTTACAATAGGTGAGAACAATAGCTTTTTATGATGATGTCTATGCTGTCCATATTATCCTGAAATGTGAATGGCCTTACAGATATAGATAAAAAGAAAAAAGTATTGAATTATATTAAGAATGGAGAGTGCGAATAACAATGCTGCAAGAGGCACATTTGGAAAGAAATGAACATGTAAATTTAACAAAGATATGATTTCAGAATGGATACTCAGCAGACTATCAGGGGCAGATGAACAGGGAAGTAATTATACTAATTGCAAGAAAGGCTCCAATAGTGCTAGATGAGGGGAAAAGACCAAAAATGGTAGATATGTGGTAGTAAGGGGCTATTGGCAAGGGAGGAGGATTACAATGGCATGTATTTATATTCCACCAAAAATTGCAAATATGGAGCTTAAGAACATTTTTGGAGAAACAGTCAGATTTCAGCAGGGAACATTCTTTATAGGTAGGGACTGGAATTTGATTTGTAACAGTGAGGATGTATCAAGGGCACCTAGAAGGAACAATACAACAAAAGGGGATATATTTCTGAAGAGATTTATGAAAACATTTGGTATGGAAGATGTCAATTCAGAAGCAGGAACTTGCATAGAGTTTACATATTACTCCCCAAGGTACAATAACCGGGCTAGACTAGATAGAAATTATATTTCACAGAAGCATGTGTATTTAATTGAATGCTTCAACACACATCCAATAACTATTTCTGATCATGCACCAATAAAAACTAAGATATAAATGCAGGGTGATGAAGTAAAAATAAGACACTGGCACTTTCCCACCTACCTGTTAAAAAGAGAGGAACTTAAACAATGGGTAGGGGAAATTATTCAAGAGTTATTAAGGAAGATAATAATATCTTTAGAAGTTATAGTTAGTGACCAGGATAACATGAAAATGGACTTTAAAAATAGGGTTGAAATAAAAGAGATATGTTTAAGAAGTAATACCAATTACTTAGAGGGGATGACAGAGATTAAAGTATGTCAGAATAAGTAGAATCTCATAGAACAAGAGAAGGAGTAAATGCAAAGTGCTAAAGAGAAAATAAGGGAGTATCTGGATATTATGCATGAGTTTAGAAAGATTGCTGTTAAGTAACTACTTTTTTACAACTCCAGAGCACAAAAACATTTAGCATGACTTAGGGAACAGAAAGTTGAAGGGGTTGTCACCAAATTTAGGGGACCTATAACAATAAAAATAACCAGAGATCTTATAAAGGTTTTAGAAATATTCTGGACATTTTATAAAATTTTGTATAAAGCAAATAAATGTGGAAATCAAGAAAGAGTGCAAATAGAAATATTTAAAGAAGATTCATTTATGCCAAGATTAGAGGTAGACGAGGCTCAACAACTAACAACTAAGATAAGAGGTGATGCGAAAAAAACAGTGATGTATAATCAATCTTCAGGAAAGTCTCCGGGAACAGATAGTATTCCTGTAGACATTTAGAAATTAGAAGTGAAGAAAGTGATAAAGATCTGGAAGATTTTGTTTAACAGTATTTTAAAAGGAAGGGAAGAACCAACATTTTGGAAGAAAGTTGTGGTGGCTGTTATACCTAAAGATGGCAAATACCCTTCAAACCCACCTTTATATAGACCATTTTCAGTTTTATGCCATGAATATAAAGGGCTTAGGTATATGCTAACTTAAAGAATGGCAACGGTATTGCCAAAATTGAGAGATATGGATCAGTGTGGTTTTGTGCAGGGGAAACAAATATCTGACAACATTAATAGAACAAAGATGACCCAGAGGAAAACATAATGTAAGAAAATACCTGTCGTTAGTGGGTCTTGATGCAGATGCAAGTATTTGAAAGGGTAAACTGAGATTTTATGAGTAGGGCATTGGAAGAATTTACATTTCCTGATGCAATAATAAGTTTAATTAGAAGGATATATGAATGATCAGAATCAAGAATTAAAGTGGGAGAGTTCCTATCAAATAAGCTGTGTTTAAACAGAGGAACCAAGCAGGGGTGTCCTCTTTTCCCTTTGTTATTTGCTTTATATTTAGAGACAGTGGCAAAAAAATAAGGGAACTCAGAAATACATATATAATTGAAATGGTAATCAAGAAAAGTGGGTTTTATTTGAAGATTATATTATTTTGTACCTGATAAATCCAGGAAAGGACATCTCACTGTTGTGGGACATTTTGAGACAGTTTCAGGTCTTTTCAGGATATAAAATGAATGAAGATAAAACAAAGGCTATAGCCGTAAATCATGCACCCACACACAAATTCGTTCAGCAATACCATATTTATGGAGACATGATAAGTATTTAGGAGTATGAATTAAAAAGGCTTCTGTTATGGCAGCTAAGGATATATGTGAAAAGAGTAAACAAAAGATAATACAAAAATGAGAAACTGGAAACCCTTATTTATGGATATGGATAGTAATACACAAGCAG
Source organism: Protopterus annectens (assembly GCF_019279795.1). NCBI lineage: Eukaryota > Metazoa > Chordata > Ceratodontiformes > Protopteridae > Protopterus > Protopterus annectens. Next base: position 263,842,953 of record NC_056746.1, on the reverse strand, counting down.
TGAAAATATTTTTCGTGCTTTTAGTGTTGTATATGAGTCAAGCATACTGTTATTAACTCAAGTAGAAGTTATGGACAATAATTAATAAAGAATTGAAGAAATTTATCTGGGAGGGAAAGTTGGAAAGAGTTATGTGAGATATGTTGATCCTTCCAACAGAACAAGGTAGTTTAGTTGAAGAGATATTTTAGAATTACCGTTAAGGCTTATATACATGACATAAGCAGAAGGTTATAATTCAAAGTGAAAAAGGATGATGATGATGTAAGGGGGAAGTTCAAGAAATAGAGAAAGAGAGTGGGATTTTGGATTCAGATCCTTTAGGAGGCTAATAAACATCTAACAGACTATTATATTCATAAAGTAGCAGAAAATATTCTAAAAGCTAAGCCAGTGCAAGCATGGAGAAAGGAGATTTTGCCAATAGGGATGGCTGCAAGTAGGGGTGCAAAAAATAAGCAAGAGGCTGGACTGGAATTTACTGGAGAAAGCTGGTAAAGGAACCAAGATATTGGGAGCAAATAACTCAATCAGGAAAGGTAAAAGAGTGGGATAAGGCCAAGCAACCATTTGGATTGCAGGCTAGAGACTGCCTTCCCTACCAAGGCTTGATCTCAGAGTACAGGCAAAATGAAAGGGACAGAAGAATTTTAAGTGAAAGACCTGCTCTGTTAGAGTTTTTAGATGAATCTAGAACAGAAGCATCTGTTAAAGGGATAATTAGTAGTATATACAAAATATTGCATGATAAGACTCAATCAGAGGAAATTATAAAAGACTGGGAAGAGAGACAAGAAGTGCAATTTACAAGAAATCAATGGGAAGACATATGTATGGCTCCCAAGTATGCAAACAAGAAGGTTTAACATTTTTGCTTGGAAGTGTTTGCATAGGTATTTTTATACTCTAAGCAGACTACAGAGAATATTTCTAAATTCACCAAAAACACTAAAAACGAACTACTGAAAATCACCACTGAGCCAAGGTTAAATCCTCAGTGGCGATTTTCAATAGTTTGTACAGAGAATATTTCCTCTGGTAGACAGCAAATGTTGGAGATGTGATGAAGAAGAAAGAGATAACTGGGAACATATGTTTTGAGAGTATAATGAGATGGCAATTTTTTTAAATTCCCTACAGAGTACTCTGTCAGAACATTTGGGTAAGCAAATGGCTGTAAGTAAAGAAATTATTCTCTTCAGCTGAAATACAGGATCTGAATTATCTAGACACAGTAAGGCTTGTTAAGCTTTATTCTGCTGGCTGCCAAAAAAGCAATTAGAAGAAAATGGAGGTCAGTCTACACAACTGTATTTAAGGTATTAAATATTATAAAAAGACATAAAAGAGTTGGAAGAGGGATCTTTGGAAAAGGAAAAGAGCAAATTACATAAAAGTAAATGGAAATTCTGGGTACAATGCATGCATAATGTTCATGAGGAAGAGGAGTAAGGTCTAATGGAAAGCAGGAATTCAGTAATTTTTTGTAATGGACTGATAATAGTAACAAAGAAAGCATATGTCATGTACAGTGCATTTAAATGGAAAAATGTTACAATGGTTTGTTTTCTTTTATGTTAATATATGTTTACCTATGTCTTAAGTGATAATTTAATAAAACTGTTTAAAAAAAATGAAGTTCCTCCCCATCCATTCAACTGTCCAAATGACCCTCCATTAACAGTGCCCACTTGGCTCAGCAAGTCCCTTTTCCTATCCCAGATTCACTGTGCCCGAGCTCACCACCTTCATAAACAAACACTAAAGATCAGGCCCATCCCCACCCCAAGTCAAAAAAACAAAGCCCATGTGCTGCTCAGGTGATCTCACTTGCTGGCCCGTCTGAGAGGCAAGCAGTATGGAGTGAGTCAATTTGTCAGGCAAGTTCTTCCATGGAGCTCCTGACCCTAACTGGCAGAAATCTAGAACTCTACAATCACTGGTGGATTCCTGGGTGTATATTCTCATCTCCATGGGCATGTTCTCCAGAGCTACAGTGCAAGCAGTGATGTAGCATGTGTTCCATAATTGCGATCTACACTCCTTATTCACATGTGGGTACTTGGGTGAATATGCACATCTCCATGATCATATTCTCCAGAGCTACAGTGCAAGCATTGCTGCAGTGCATGTTCTATAGGTCTGATTTCCATGGGTGCAACACCCAGAGCTGCACAATCACTGGTGAGTTCCTGGCTGAATATGCTCACCTCTGTGTGCATGTTCTCCAAAACTATAGTGCAAGCACTGCTCTAGTATGTGTTCCATTGATCTGATCTTCATGGGTGCAACACTCAAAGCTCCCACTAGGCCTCATCCTAGTAGGACACCAGTGCTGCCTTCATCCCTTGTAGGATGGGTAAGCTGACATCAGCCATTCACTCCCACCATCTCAGCCCCCAACATCCAGTCCCTGAGCTACTAATTGAACTTTGGTCATTCTGGGTCACATAAATGGTTTTATCCCTCTGTGCACAGCAATCGGTCATCAATTAAGTCTTTTCAAAAGGAATTACATATTTTTTTTTACTGCAGAAGGAAAGGAAGGGATATGAAAAAGGGCCAATCACAGGTTAACAAAAGGCATCACACAAGAAACATGAGTTAGGAAGACATGAGGGCCATTTCTATTTTCTTCTGTAGGTAGAATTAACGTATATATGCTAAAGTTGCATGGAAGGAGTATAATAGTAAAGGCTGGTGCTTTAGATGGATTCAGAATATAGTTTGTACCTTTATAGAAAAAAAATGAGATGACAGATAATGTACCTTGATCATTTTTGTATCTATAATTCACAGTAAATGGACACTGCAATAAACATGACTTAACACGTCAGTGTAATTCCTTCTGGTGGCTAAAGCAGTCATCATTTGGTAGTGATGATTTCCAGGTATGAAAGCATAAACCTGATTATTTTTTTTTCTGGAGCCTAAGGCAAGCATTGTTTGGAAATTATCATTTCTAAATGAGAAATTATAAACCACCAACAAATACAATGGCTCTATTTTACTGTGTGTATGTCAATGCACTAAAATAATTTCATACATGGAGGAATATAATTATTAACATGATATATGTGTAATATATGGAGTGCCAAATCCTGCACTTCATTTTAAGAAAAGAAAATAGTCTGTCCGTGGCATAGTCCATTTTTCTCTTAAACAATTATGTTAAATATGAGATGCCTGTATGACTTTCTGCAGAGATAAGTTGTTATTAGGCGCTATCACCAGTGACTCTTTGCCTTCATTTTATAATCAATCAGCTGTAGTCAATCTCACAAACTAAAATGTTTTGGAATTACTGGAAAAGGATTCTTTCAAACTGTTAAATGTAATTAAGACACCTGAACTTGTATACTATACATTAATACTATATCTGTAGCAAAAATAATGCATAATGACCAGTGACGGATAAAGCGTACCTTGGACCTTGGGTAGTTTTCAAAACATGGGCCCCCACCACACAAACACACTTTTTTTTTTTGGGCGACGCATAAATGTAGATATACTTTTGCATTCATCTTCATGATGTAAGACCATTCAGACTGCTGCCATTATAATCTATGAATGTCCATACCCACCAGTTAAAACCATTTGACTTTTTACACCAAAAATCTGAGTGCTATAAAAAAGTTAATAAATTGCTTTGCTCAAATGTACAATTGCCCTTCAAAGTCAGACTAATGACATTTATTAATTTGATCATAACGACTAAGTCAACCATTCTCATCCACAGGCCACCTCCATACCCATCAGTTATAGCCCTATTCACTCTGTACACACCAGATGTCTGATTATAGTAAAAAAAAAAAAAAAAATATATATATATATATATATATATATATATATATATATATATATATATATATATAGGTGTGTGTATACATATATATGATTATGCTAGCTATGGTCAACATTTGTGTTTGTCCCAAACAGACTTCACAATATGTCAAAAACACAAAGGTCTATGCACTACTATGCATGCCATGAGAGGCAACATCAGTGTATGCAAAACTTAATGCAAAAAAACATAAATAACATTGTTAATTATATACACTAACTCTGAGATTGCACAAAATTGGGGATAGGGAATATTCACAACCTCCAAGAATTGTGCAATCTCACGCACCTGTCAACATGACCAAACATACTGTTGACTAAAGCATCTGCACACACACACATATATATATATATGTTTGGGAGCCCTTCATTTGTTCAAACTTTCAAATGTTCGAAACTCATATGGCCGACACCATATGAGAGAACATTTGAAAGGCCGACAAAAGATAGCAGAGATCCCGCTACAGTGTGGGACTGGAAGATTCCCATTTCCTGCACTGTAGTGTGATCTCAGAGAGAGAATATTTAAGTAGTAAGGGGTGTGGGGGGTGAAGGGCGGCCTGCCTACCCTGCATAATATATATAGATAGATAGATACAGATATACAGATATTTAAATCAAAGTTGTAGCTCACTAGCTAGTCAAACCACAAAGCCTGAAGTGAAACACTAAATGGTAGATTAAAAAAAAGCAACCTTTCATTTGTACTCAGGACTAGAAAAACATAAGCAAAAACTGCAATGTGTCTCTGTGTTGAGCAGATTGCTTTTGTCCTATTATCATTAGAAATGGTCATCATCCACCCCCTCCTGCACCACCTTAGTAATGGGTTCCCGCCATAACCATACTGCTGTCCCTTCCTTCAACCCGAACCCTACACCTTACCTTAACGCATCCACTCTAATGGGCTCAGGAAGTTTGCACTGTAACTTCCAGTGAGCAGAACCTAAGCCTTTTGACAGAGCCAAATTATGTCCTCACATTTCAAACGAATGTTTATATCTCTAGAACAACAGGGAAATGGAAAACTCTTCAGCACAAACTATTTTTACAGTGGTAGTATTCTTTAGGTTCTAGGTCTTAAACCAAATTTTATAACTCACACTAAACAGAGTAACTATTAAATTTGTAATATTTTGTAAACAACTTACAACATCTCAGCAACCACTCAAGTTACACATATACTGTCAGCAGCATTTTATTCAGCTAGCTGAGAGCTTCCATGTGAGGCTAAAGAGTTCTGTCTGTGTTACTTGGTTGTTGAGATATTTAGAAAAATGTGAATATTTTATCTATATAAATTAATATCATAAAAACAACAGTTAATATCTATTTACCTACAGTAGACAGAGGTCAAATATTATTGCAGTCGGGTTTATTATGTAAGCTTTAAGATGAAATATTTTAAAACCTTCTACATAGCATGGTTTTGCAATTATTGATGCAAATATGAACAAGCAATATTTGATGCCTAAAAGTGTCAGCAGGAGTTAACTGCAGATGTACCTAGTGGCATCACTCAGATGCAATGAATTAATAAAAACCTTCCTGTAACATTGCCACAACACAAAACACACTTGTACACTCACACACGCACACATACACACATACACACACGCACACACGCATACATACACACACACACACACACACACACACACACACACACACACACACACACACACACAAACACACATCTTAACAATACTACATCTATTCCCCTTTCCTAACCCTGACAATAACCATAAAATACTCAAACTCACACACAAACCTACAACATTTATCCCTCACCTATCCCTGACCCTAACCCTAACTCACAAACATGCAGAAACACTCTTTCCCCTTCCAACTCCACTCACCTGTCTTGAGAAACACAAAGTCAGCATTTGGACTACTCAGCTATCTGTACCATCAGAATTAAACATTACACCCTGCATTTGTCAACCAAATGGATGCTTGACAAAATGCAGTGGAACTATATACATACATATAGAAGCAATACTGTATTGCAAGTTTATTTCACACAAACACATAGCAGCCCAAGTAGTACACCTTATTTCACACAAAGTACACTAGTCCTGCAAAGTCAGACAGTTTGGAATGAACAAACAGCAATAGGATAAGCTACTTTCATCCTAAGACCTTTCCAACCCAGTAGCTATAGCTACTTTGTTGCATACATCTCATCTAGGAGTGATAAAAACAATACCTCACAATATCTTAACACAAGAATTAGATACACAGGCAAAACAGGCAAGACAAAGGCCATATTCAAGGACATATTTTAAATATTGCTATCTTTTACTTAAAAAATTGTTATAATAACAGTTTTTATATTAGCATGTATTTTGTGAAGGATATGACATCTAAAACTCAAATGTCTGACATTATTTAATGACTGTGGTCTTCAACAGTTTGTCAGAAAAACACAGATTTTTATGACAAACAAAAGTAAAAGTGAAACAAAAGCCAGGAATATTCTGTTGAATTAGAAACATTTAAGAGCTATATAAATTCAATTTTGCTTCACATAAACAGTAGCCACAAGTAGCTCAACCTATTTCATACATATTCACATTAACCCTGCAAAACCAGATGGTGTATTGAGCAAATGACAAGAAGGCAAGTTACATTCTTTCACAAAGGGCCTCCACACCAACCTACCAGTTATAGTCACTTTGTTGTGTACACCTGATCCAACTCTGATAAAAAATGCCTCCCAATCTCTTAGTACAAGAATCAGAAAAAAATAATTGTAAATACTGCTGTCATACACGTATAAAGTTGCTAGAGTTTATATATACCCTATGTCCAAAAATGGAAAAAAGGTGGGATTATACTGACTGCAAGCCTCAACAGTTTTCCAGAAAACACATATTTATGAGACACAGGAAAAAAATATGATGCAAAGTCAGGGACATTCTGTGAAATCAGGGACAGTTTCATATTTATTTCACACAAACAGCAGCCAGAGAGTATATATTCCAATTTATTTCACTCAAACATATGCTAGTCCTTAAAGATAGACTTTAAACCTAGTAAACATCAAGATGGTGAATTGCTTTCATTCATAGCCAGCCACCCATTTCAACAGTTAAGGACACTTTGCTGTCTATACCTTAGCCATCTGACTGTAATAAAAATAATGGCCACATAATGTATTTCAGAGAAGTAACCCGCACAGAAAAATATCCCTTTCTAAGTTGTTTTACTGAAATCACATTAGCCCTATAAACCTAGCCCAGAATAATCAATCAAACAACAGCAGTTATTTATGTTTTACCAACAGATAGCCCCTTACCCAGACCAGCAATTATAGCTACTTTGGTGCTGACTGAGCCATAATGTACTTCAAGCAAACAGAAATACGTGCTATGAACTAAAACATACTGATTTAAAGATAAAAACACTTGTAAAACTACTACTACTCAATTTGTGTGATCACTAGGAAACATACAATTGTACTTGCTCAAAGATTCCTTAATTTAGGAAGACAAAGAAAATGTAACAGTATGATAACAATACTTTAGAAAAAGCATCTAGATAGATTGGGAATTTTGGTTTTGATTTGTTCCCTTCTGGTTTAAACATTTGATTCCTTGGCTTTGCCTTTGGCCTCAATGATGAGCAGTTAGGAGTAAATCACAAAATAATTCCCACTCATGGCCTATTATATGACACCTAGATGCAAGAAACTACCATGTAAATTTCCCAGACTGCATCACCATTAGAGAATAACCACATACATATAGCCACATTATATTTATATAATGCACAAATACCTTTTTACAGTATGTTAGATGAAAACAGAAATTACGATAAAAATATAATGCATGGAATTTGGCTACAGTTTACCCTCCCAAAATCTGAACTGTCCAATGAAACAGCAGATTTTCATGTTTCCAGAAGGTATACTCAAATGCAGAGAAAATGGGCTTACAGTTGCACCATTTTTCCAAATCTGCTTCAAAGTTTATTTCTCCTTATTAAGGCCTTCACAGGGTGGTTATATACAGACTGAAGTAGAGTACAGTCTGCTTTTCAGTGTTTGGAGTCAGTTATTTAATCAGTTCTGTATCCAATGCAAACATTAGAAATAAAAACACTATTTAATTAGTATGCCTATGTTTTGCCGTTCGTTATAAAGGACACTGAAGTGGTTAGGCTCAGTTTAACACCAACACAATTAATGCTCTTACCTGGTTGCCTGCAAGGATTTAACAAAAAAAAAAAACTTGCCTCACACTACAACAGGCTGTCCTGCTCTCTCAGTCTCAGAACAAGAATTTGTGGCCATCTGCTATATCCACCGTACTTTAACCTTTTAAATATTCATAGGCTTTCTGCACATTGTCATCACAAATAATCATTTGAAGTCAAGCAGCACAAAGCTTTCACCACTTTATATAGGGCTGTTGCTGGCCGGTTATTATTTATTTTGTAAAGGAACTATTCCATTACTTAAAAATAAATAAGTAATGCAATGATAGCTATTGATACTAACTCCACAAAGGGCTATCTAAATGCAAAAAGCAATTTCAAAATCCAAGCCATTTTTTTCAGCAGTTGTTCTAGAATCCCACCACAGGACGTTTTTACCTACTGAAACAAGATGCTTCTCTATAAACTGCACAGAAGAGTACATATTTTGTTATAATCAGAAATTAAAGTAATCCAATTAATCAAAAGCTAAAATAATCCAATTAATCAAAAGCTAAAGTGATCCAAACTACAAAACAGCAGCAGTAGCAAAAGCTTTATGCATCCAATACAAATTATAATGTTAGGCCAGCTGCTCTTTGGGGCCTACTTCGAGGATGTCAAAGACAATGTTAAAGGTCTCAAGCTAACCAAGTTCACAGATGACTGCACATTGGGAGCAGACACTGAATCCCCCCAAGATGAGAACACCCTTAAGGAAGGTTTAACACAGGCAAACACTTGGTGCCAAAGCCATGGCTTGAAACTAAATACCTTTTTGGGAAGTCTGCCACCCTGGGTAACTCCATCATTAATAAAACAGTCTGAAAATTTGATTTGCCAGGGCCCTGGTAACTCATATAGATTGTAGTCTAACCTTCAATCAACATGTGTCCAGTTTAGTAAGAAACTCCTTCTATGTTGTTGAGCTTATAAGCAAGGGCATGACATCCTGTCCCAAGAGGTCATCATATCTCTATACTCAGCCCTCATAAACCTATCATAGAGTATCATAGACCTATCATAGACTATAATACCCCTTTAGTATGTATCTGACCAGACACATGCAGCAACTGGAACATTCACAAAGGTTCTCTACAAAAAGAATTCAGGGAGTAAACACAATGTCCTGCACTGATTGCCTCAAAGGCTTGTCTCTCTGCTCTGTATCATGCAGGCTACTGAGAGGTGATCTTTGACTGGCCATCCCATGGACCTTGTTTTGATGAACCTTCTGTGCATCCAGAAAATAAAAATAATCAGAACTACTAGATTAAAAGACGTACATTTTGCTTGCATCATAAAAAGGACCTATTTGATTGACAGATATGTTTCCCAGAGAATCCCTTTTCTCTGGAACAGGCTCCCTATCTATGTGAAGCAGAGTTCCTCCCAATCCCTCAGCGGACCTTGGGCCAATAGATGGGTAATATGAAATTCACCCCTGGTCTAGTGCCTATGTCTCTGATGGAAAGAGTGGACAGAGGTAGTCAGTAAGTTGCCCCATATAAATCAAATTTGTGGGTCACATATGGGTTGCATTGCTAGGCTTATAAGGGCCCTAGTGGTTGTTAGACTAGTATACACCTATGAACCTAAATATTTCTCTTGCTCTTTCTTTGTATGTATGTGTATATATATATATATATATATATATATATATATATATATATATATATATATATAAAAGAGAGAGAGAAATGCAAACGTGTGGCTACAGACTGGAGAAACAGAAAATTAAGGAGAACACAGAACTAGCTTGTGCCAGATAGTAAGTGCAAATACTTCACATTTCTGGAGAAGATGAGATCTACCAGTTAGGTATAAATAATTTAAAAATACAAGGTACTGCAGTTTTCAAGCCAAGACTCATTCTGATGCAAGCAATTTATATCCTTTCTATAAAGCTACAAGCTTAGCATGTTCCATTTTTCTCACCTTCAGGTCTGCAGGACAAAAGTCTTGGAGAAAACATTTGAGAGGTGGATGAGATACAGGGATGAATGCTTGAAGAAAATTGAAAGTGAGCCATACCCTCAAGGTAGGTGTTAGAATTTTACTGAAACTAAAGAGAACCATTTCTACTAGAATTTAGAATTATATCAGTCATACCAGCTAGCAATGAGATATGGCAGGTATATGTTAAACCGTTGTAGTGCATGAATAAACTACATATTCTACTACAAGGAAGCAGGATGACAACATTAAACTGTCTGCACATTAGAATTATCTAGCCTGTATCTTCAGAGTGGCAAACTATGTCTGCTTCTACAAAGATTCATATATTCTGAAGGCACTTTAAAATTTCATAAATGTTACTTAAATGACATATGGATGCCCTGGAACTTACAAGTAAATGTTACGCAGTTGCACATGTTGGAAGTCTATGTTAGGGTCATTAGATCATGGAATATATAAGGCAATTGAGTTACAAGACCATTGACATGTTCAGAATGAGAAGTACTAGATACAAATAACCAAACTCCACCAATATACTAGGATGAAAAAAGTCATCAAAAAACAGTGACTAGTATAGAAGCAATATAATGGGCCAGATTATTTATTAAAACAACTCAAGCTATGCACTTTCATTCCTTATTGTTTGGAACTTTATCAGAGCTCTGTTGTTTTAATAAATTTTATATTGTTTCTGTACTAGTCACTTGTTTCTGATGACTTTTTCCTTCCTCATACACTGGTGGATTTTAGTTATTAGTGACTATTACAGGCATTGTATGTTGCGATATCATATTTGGGACTTCTAGACACCCTTGAAACTTTTGGATAACATATTCAAGGTTTTTAATGTCTATAAAATGTTACTATGTTGTATATAACTGTTATAAAGAGACACAATGGCTCAATCTCAACTAAGAGCAGATTGCACATGCATAAGCCTGTTCTACTGTATGGTGTAAATGCCAATATTTACATTATAAGGCAAATCAGAAATTAATCACAGAAGTGTCTTCTTCAACTTAAACTCATGCTATTCCATAGTAATAATGGAGTGTCCCAAAAAGTCTTTATGTTCTTCTCTTTTTACCAGGTAAGATGAAATCACGATGCTTCAACTGTTTATTGCAAGTAAACAAAATATACTTTTATGTGTCCTTGTCCTTCAGATATAAAAGCACGCTTGTCAGCACAAACATTGTGTGTGATAAAAAAATGCATTATTGTCATTTCCCCTGACAGAATTCATATTTAACTTTTAGTCACATACTGAAGGATGCCTTGTGTGCACTGCAAAATCATCCTTTGTCAGTCTGACCTTAAAAAGAAAATTAATTTCAAAGATTCAGTTTACTAATCACATAAATGTAATATTGCATTTATCATATTCTAACTCAAGGAGACAGGACGAGAACATTAAAGTATCTGCGAATGAAAAATTATCTAGCCTATATACTCAAAATGACCAACTGCATCTGCTTCTACTCAAATTCATATACTCTGAAGGTAGCTTAAAATATGATACATGTTACATCCCTTGAAGTGGTACTACTAGCAATATCTGACGTGTGAAACTATAGTAGATGAAGGAGGATGGGGTCCCCAATGGCTGAGAAGACAAGACATAGATCCTCCACAAGAGCCTATAAGAAAAAAGTAAATGGATAGCACTTCAAGCACTTTATGCCTTTTCTGGTAGCACAGGGACTTTAGGTCAACAATGTCCTTGGTTAGGAACTCCTTGGACTTTTCTATTTAAAAAATATGTCTAGAAAGGTACATCCTAAAGGAGGAGTGGGTCTAATTAGGGTTGCAGACAGAGGAATGGTAACTTCTTTTGCCCTGGATGATGTGCCTTTAGAGGTTAGTTGTAAGGATTTTTCTAACTATTGTTGCTATATTGTGGGCAAATAAGATCAAATTATTGATTCAGGTTCAAAGATCCCTGACTATGTTATCGTTATGGTGTGGCATATTTGCTATACTGTACATTGACGGCAATGGTTGTTCACCCAATGTGACAATACTTCAGTTGTTCCCATCTCATTTTTATCCCTTTTTTCCATGCAACATTTGTTTCTGAGGATTATTTCCCACTCTAATGAATAGGTATCACAAAGAGATTTGACAAAATGCATAGCTTCCAGGCATCTGCAAAATTAATTAACCAAGGGTCCAGATTCCTAGTACAGATACCAGAGAAGTAGATGCTGGATTGGATGGATTTCAGTAGTGAGCCCTGGGATGCACTGCCAGCTGGTATCACAGTTTCCAAGGAGGTGCTTGCCACTTTATGTGGCTTCTGTCATTCAGCCATTTGGCTAGCCACCTCACCATGAACTAATCTACTATTAAGGCACTTAGCTTATTACTGATGCCACCTGACAAGATGAGGAATATGAATGCTTACTGTCGTCAAACTAGTTCATTTATAAAATACAGTACTAAGTATTTCTTAATTGCTATAAAAGTTCCTAACACAAGTGTTGATAGACAACCATACTGTATATAGTTGACTGTAGAGTTAGTTTCTGGAGATTGTCGAATATTGAAACTTAAAAAAAATTCACCCTGCATTGTTGAATGCATATGAATCTTTCTGCTTTTTATAAATAATTTTCATGGTAACAAAATAAATCCCCTTGAATATAAAAATAAGTATATGTATTATTAAGTTCTAATTTCACTCCATTTTAAAATGCCATTCTTCTTATATTAATTTTAGTAATAAAAGTACTTTTTATGTTTTTTTCTTTCATTATTTTAAACATGACAAGACTGAGTACTTAAAAGAATTCACACATCTTTATACATCCATACAGGACTAATTAAAACAGTACTTATTTAGAAGAAAAGATTTTCTTTATTTTTCCTATATATCAGTGAGTTCTGTCAAAAAGAAATAAGGTAGTAAATGAACATTTTACATTGTACTTCCTGGAGGGAAAGGGATTATACACGAGTTGAAAAAAAAAGTGTTCCTGTTACCTCCAAATATATCCTTTGCCTTTATACTCAATTATTTATTGTCAACCAAGGAGAGCATAACAACATCCCTTACTGGAAAGCTAACTTTATTTTAAATAAATGTAATTTGGTGTGTATTTGATGACTGTGAGCCATACTACATTCCCCTCTGTATCTACATCACAGTGTATGCAGAACCATTATCTGCATTAAAAAGCAAAGAGATGGCAAATGGATGATCCACTTTATAACCAGGTCAGGGTTAGAATGGCCAATGAATAAGCAGCATGTTCACTTAGATGAGGGTTATGTGCTCTCATTCACCTGTATGCTCTCACTAGCATACCTACAGTGGCAAAAATAAGTTTAATTAAAGAAAGCTTTTTCTATAAGTCAGACTCAACAATATCATTTCACTTAAAGTCAAACCAAATTTCAAGCTGTAAGGCACCGCGTAAACACAACAGGGAAACAGGCAATAGAAGTAATCAGAAGGATTCATCTTCTTGGTAAATGACCACATCAGCTCGTTCATGGCTTTGTCTGTAGTTCTGGGAAATATAGGTAAAGTCATGAGTCCCAATGAACATGAGAATGTGCGTGTGTGTGTGTGTGTGTGTGTGTGTGTGTGTGTGTGTGTGTGTGTGTGTGTGTATTTTAGATACTTTATACAAAATATTAGTTATCTGCTCAGTCTTCTAGTTAATAGCATAATATTTTCCTGTCCCTTCCTTTTTGCAGACACCTCACTATCATGAAACCTTTTATTCTGTATGGTAGAAACAAGTTAAACATACAGGCCTCAATGAGAATTTTCTTACTAAGTATGTTGAAAAATGTTGAATGAATTCTAAGGGAAGTTTTGTTTGTCATGACTGTATTTTAATCAGTAGTCGGGAATGATAAATTGTGCTAATTTACAGCTCTGAAGAACAATACTCTAATAATTGTATTTGATGCATACATACACACATACAAATATTTCAAGCAATGGCATTAATTAAAATTTAAAGATTTGCATCAAAGTTGAAAGAGTGTATTCTGGAGCAAATAGTAGTACACATGGTTGAGGCAGGAACCCTTAAAAAGAAACTGCTACACAAAGAGGCTGTATATATTTTAAAATATAACACATTTGTACCAGAAAGTTTAAATAATTAATGTAATTGGAAGTATTTAATCAATTAAGCCATTAATAATGTCTTAATTGTGTGTGCATTTTTTATGTGGTTAGCTATTTAATGGCATGTTTTATGAACTTGTTTGTACTCCTGGAAGACTATTGGCAAAGGTGCTAGAGAGATTAAATCAGTTTGTTTGCTGTTTCTGCAGCTGTGGTTTCTTTATACCTTACTTTCATGAAGCCTTTTATTCTTATGGTAAAAACAAGTTAAACACACATGCCCCAATGAGAATTTTCTTACTAAATATGTTGAAAGATGTTGAATGAATTCTAAGGGAACTTTGTTTGTCATGACTGTATTTTAATGAGCAGTTGGGAATGATAAATGGTGTTAATTTACATTTCTAAAGATTTAAAAGTGTTTGATGCATACATGCATAAATATATACATACAAATATTTCAAGCACTGGCATTAATGCCCTTCTAGCCTGACAATATACCAAAATAGCTGTTCCCATAATGTGTTCAAGCTATTCTTAAAAAATATCTATACTAGTGCTTGCTTTAATGTAATTTGATAGTCTGTTCCAAGCATCGGCTACTCTGTCAGAGAACCAGTTAGTACACTTCTCATTCCTATATAACCTTCTACATGGGTTGTGATGATTCTCTAGTACTTTTTGTTAACCACAAACATTCCCAGAGGTAGTTGTTTAGTTGTGTCTAAATGCCCTATATACATGAATAAGGTCTCCTCTTAAATATCACACTGTATAAGTGCAGATATTTTAGCCTTTCACAACAAGTTAAATGTTCCCATCCTTGGATGCCCTTAGTATATTTCTGCTATACTGTTTCCAGTTTACTCATGCTTGTTTTCTTATAAAGTTTCCATATTGTTATTGCATGTTCAAGCTTTGTCTAATGTGACTAACAATGACTTCATCATTTCTGATTTCCTAGACGTTATAAATCTTTGTATACAGCCTATAGTTCTACCCATATACCCACATCCTTAAACGAGTCTACATTTTCAATCACTGTGTGCTGTATTAAACATTCCCCTTTTAATTTATGTCTTCCAAACTTCATATGCTTAGTTTTTAATGTATTTGTCAGCCTATTATTCTCCTGTGCCCAAATGGTCAATTTAGTCAAGTTATTTTGCAGACATGTCTTATCTGTAACACATGTAATCAGTTTACCCAATTTCATGTCATTTACATACAGACTGTAGAACACCTCAAATGAAAAAGACAGATCTGAAAGATACAATCTAAACAACAGTGGGGCTAGGACAGTGTCCTGTGGGACACCCTGACTATAACCAAGGATTTCACCTGTCCAGTTACTGTATGATACTTGCCATGTCCTATTTGTAAGCCATGCAGCTATCCATCTTATCAAGAGTACATCAATACCTAGTTGTTCAAATTTATATATCAGTGTTTTGTGCATGACCCTGTCAAATGCTGAAGTTAAATTTATATAAATTACATCACAGCACAGCTTTTCATTGATAGCTGTTATTATATTCTTATAGAACATCATGCTACAGGTGGTAATAGATCTCTTTTCAGCATATGCATAGTGATATATGGTTTCAAGTTCCAACCTATCCACTTCTGACAATAATTTATCCCATCATCTTTTCCATTATTTTTCTACAGCATGAAAGTAAACTTAAGGGTCTATATGACTCTGGGTTTGTTCTACTCTTCTTTCCTTTAAAGACGGGTTTAACAAGTGCATTTCTGCAATCAGGAGGAATCTCTCCATGTTTATAAGACCTAGTAAATAATAAATATATTGGTGCTGTAGGTTCTTGCCGAAGTGTTCTCAGGTCATGATTACTAATTCCATCTCCTCCCTGTGCTTTGTATGCAGCCAGTTTGTGCAGTTCTTTTTTCAATATAATCTAATTTGATTTCAGTATCTGAGGTTACCTGAATGTCACTAGGGCAATTTATCACCCTCTTTATGGAACCAAACTGCTTTGCATAAGATTTTGTAAATATATCTATAATTTGTTGTGTCTGAGAATACATTTTAGAATCTAGACAGTTTGTCAATTTGTATGTTTTTACTCCATCCACATCTTATGTATCTATAAAATGGTTTCCTGTTATGTTCACTGTCTTTGTATACATTTTCTTCAAATTTGTCTTGATCTTGCTTCACACCATGTTTAATTTGCCTGTCCAGCTTGTTTATTTGAGTTTTCAAAGTTGTATTTTGCCCTCTGTACCGTTTCTGATATTTTTTTCTCTCACATGAATCTAGTATCTTGTTATTATGTCAATATTTCCTCTTGATGTCCCGTGCCTAGATCCTGATGTTAAACATGTTTTTGATTTTTTTGCATTCAACAATTTCTCTTTTAAAACTTTCCACATTCCTACTACATTTTTTTTCCACTGAATGCATCATTCTAATTAGTTTTACATAGTGACTTATTTAGGTTCATAGGTTCATAGGTTTATACTAGGCTATCTGCCCTAAGGCATTTATAAGCCTAGCCCAAATTATTGTGGCTTACGCCACCCCTTATATGAAAAAATACTGTGCCCATTAGTTTGTTGTGCCTCTGTCCAGCAGTGACCCAGAGATGATTCCCGGGGTAAACCTACGATCTCCCATCCACAGGTCTAGATTTCTCTTGAACAGAGTCAGCGAGGTGCTCTGCCTCACATGGACCGGGATTTTATTCCACAGCATAGGGAGTCTCTGAGTGATAAATCTATCCCTCCAGCACATCCTATTTATATCCGTGCTAAGGTTTAAGTCGCTTGCTCTAGTGGTTTTGGTGGATTTGGATTTTTGAGGTGGAGCATGTCCATTAATTCCGGGTTGGACATGGCCTTGTATGTCAGGCACATGTCACCTCTGAGCAGACGGTATGCGACTGAATAGAGCTGGAGTTTCTTCAATCTGGCAGCATATGACAGATTTTGGAGTCCCTTTATCCTTTTGGTGAGGAACTTTTGGGGTCTCTCCAATTGCTGCAGATGTCGGGTGAGATACATCCCGAATGGGGCATTGTACTCGATCATTGGTCTGATAAGTGAAGAGTACAGGGGAACAATGACCTCACTAGATCTGGATGTGAATCCCTTCATGATCAGGTGGGCAATGTAGAAGGTCTTTCTAACCACTTTAGCAATGTGAGTGTCAAAAGAAAGGCCACTGTCAACCTGGGTCCCCAGGTCCCTGATAACCTCTTCTGTGCTTAGTGGATTGCCACCTATATGGTAGCTTGGGGTTACCTTGTTTTTCCCGAAGGGTATGACTATACATTTTTTGGCGTTTAACTTCAGGCCATGGCTCTGGCACCAGCTATCTGTTTCCGTGAGTCCCTTGCTTCCATATAACCTGTTATTAAGCTTGTGTGCATTGGTTTAGATTTCAGTTTGGCAAAATTATCTATCAACAAATTAACCTTTATAATTCCATGATCACTGTACATCAATGGTGATAAAACCTCACATGAAGTAACAGTAATTTCTTTAGGAACACAAACAATGTCTAGTGTGGTCTGCTCCTGGTAGTTTTTTTTACAATCGAAAGCAACTGTTGTTCCTGAACATATGTTGTGAATAATTTCTTTATGAATGTTGAATCAATTCTATTCCAGTCTGTTTCTGTTAAATTTAAGTCCCCAGCCAGTATTATTTCCCCTCCTGTATTTCATGCAAGAAATGCATGAATTCTTCTAGGTCATCAGCACTTGACTTTGGTGGTCTACACACTCCAGTAATTGTTAAATGTTCTAGGATTGTCTTCATTGTCACAATTACAAAATTTATAGTATTAGCATTATCATTGAACATGTAATAATCACAGGTCTCATAGCTATCTTTAATCCCTATCATAACACCTCCACCTGATTTTTGTTAGAATGTCTGTTACAGTAAAAACAAGTATAACCTGACAGAACTGGTTTATGATCATTGTTCTTTAACCATGTTTCACAAACAGCATCATCAATCTTGTGGGAATGTAGCAAAATTTCAAAATAAAAAAAAATATTATTAATGCTGTTAGCATTAACAACCATTAGAGATACATCAAATGTTGTTATCTGTGAACTTTTAAATTTTCAACCTGGCAAAAATTCTACCTTGTGTTTGCCAAATATTGCAAATTATCTACTGCAAAAATTATTTTCACTGATATTGACAAGTGCACGTCATCCTGTCTGAACACATGTGTACCCAAAACTAGTCTTGGATGGTCTACACACTTCCATTTTTTAAATGGGACATTTTTTTCATGTAGGTATTTACCCCCAAAAAAAATTTATTCACAGTGACCTGACTATATATGTGGTTGTGAAAAATATGCCCTAACACTTGTACAAGCTATACTATCTAAGAGAGCTGTAAGGTCCCTATTAAATGTCAAGAGTCCCTGAAGATGAGATCATTGGTACCAACATGAATAAAATCAGATCTATACTTCCTAACATTAAGGCATTCTAAGGCCTGTCCACCATCTTGTTTTGCTTCTGGCAAGCATAACACTATTTGCTGTTCATTATCTTATCTTTCAGATCAGATCTGAAGGATCTTCATCTTTTCATTTAGCAATATCTGCTCTGTCAATCATTACAAAGAAAGGATCTTCATCACCATTAATCTTATTAATCCCCCTGTTTTCATTACTTACTACATTTAAAACATACAATGCTTCATCCAGCTGACTGTACATCCACAGCTTGAGGCCTAATGCCAACTTCTTTCTCCTCTTTTTTTCTTACAGTAATGTTCTCCCATCCTTCCACATAGAGTTTTGATTTCTTCTTTTTCACTTGTCCCTTGCCTCTTTCTCTGCCTTCTCCTTTGAACAAATGATGCATTTTTTCTGTAGAGTGAAGGCTTTTTGATATATAGTTGCACCATTATGCACTGCAAAAAAACAGAATTCAAAGGAACTGAGACAAACAGGGTAGAACTCAGAACACCTTGTCCTTAACCGTAAGGGTTATCTGTAACTAACTGGCTAAGTGCAATAAAAATAGTCAATTCCAATTCAGAAAACTGGGATCAAGTATTTTCAGCAGTTTTCTATTTAATTTAATTTTTTTGCCCCAAATAACATAGCTGAAGTCATCACAAGCCAGGAATAAATAAATAAATAAAAATTAGTTTAAAAAAATTGATAATATTGAACCAAAGATATGGCTCAGTTCTGTCTTCAACATATCTGGCCTACTGTTTACTCCCTGTGCAGACAATGCACACAATGAACCCTCCTGTAGGTGCCATACCTGTGATTTGTTCCAAGTGGCCATCTTTTCTTATTAATATAAAATCTTAGTCATCTATATGATATACTGAGCTTCAAAGCAGCCTGCACCACAAGTCTCACATGAGTGCATTGTTAGGTTAACCAGGGCAATGGCTTGTTCAACAAAGGAGGACTGTGTTAAACCACTGTGTGATTTAATGCAAACAGCCAATGTCCCTCACTAATTTCATGAGGGTTTCATTTGTAGGTCTCCTTCTGAATTGCTTCCTCAGAGTTAGCATTGGCAGTGGGATTGGTGAATGCCTTAAATGAGCTTCAGTGATAAATGTTTGAATCCAGCCCTTATTTCTCCTTCTGATTCATGGTGGCTTCTCCTAGTTTTGCTCTTGAGAAAAGCATAAATCAGAATTTTTCTGTAACAGTTTAACATGGGCTATCACAGCTGCCTGATGACAGCTGCATCTATTTTTACTATTTTAATTCCAGCTACAGTAAAAAGAACTCAGACATGAATTAAATTTGTCCTGCACAATCTTGGAATTGTATTTCCTGTTAAATGGTAACCAGATATTGCTCATGCATGTGTGTTTGTATATGTGTGTGTGTGTGTGTGTGTGTGTGTGTGTGTGTGTGTGTGTACGCGCACGAGAGAGAGAGCATTTGTGTGTGTGTGTGTGTGTGTGTGTGTGTGTGTGTGTGTGTGTGTGTGTGTGTGTGTGTGTGTGTACACTTGTATGTGTACTGATACATAAATGTGCATATCTACACATATACCTTGATGCAGACTGGTATTTATACTGTACACATGCTATTTTAATGAACTTTATAGAGGAGCTTATGTTCATCTTACTATGTAAAGTTTTTAAAGCAGCTTAAGATGTAACTTTCTGTCACCCATTTTATATACACATTCATGTTTGCATTTCTTATACTGTATATTTGAAAGCATTTCTCACCTGGCCTACACTGTAAAATTGGGAAATGAACAGATATGTGAGATATATGTGCCTCAGTCAGTCTGCACATCAAGAAATACTTATACATGATTTCATATATATATATATATATATATATATATATATATATATATATATATATATTAAAGATAGATACATAGATAGTGGAGTTGAAAGAAATGTAAATCAACAAAATAGTACACAGGCAGAGGCAGAAGGATCTGGAAGATATATCATACAATGAAATGACATTTAATTGGATATGAACTAACTTCAGGAGGAGGAGCACTTCTGCTATAAGGAGAGAAGGGAAACTGGAAATGAAGGAGACATCTACCTCTTCTTCTAGAAGGATTACAGAGGGATGCAGTTGAGGGTCTAGTCCACAAAACAGTTTAAATAAACCTGAGAGACAAAGGAACCTGTGGTTCAAATGGTATCTGAACTACAATGATCAGAATGACTTGTATCACATAGAAAACACACAGAATCCAGATACAATGCTTTTGAAGGCAGAGCTATGTATAAAAACAACACATGGAAGGTTTTCTGAGTCTTAAACTGAGCTATTTAAGCCTAATGATGTTTTGCAGGATGTGAAGATAAGACAAAAGAGGCTGCAAGTCTGGAAAATGTGGCTTGAGAGAGGAATGAATTAAGGCAATGCAAGCTTTTTATGCAGAGCCTGATACAGAGACTGAAAAGGTGTACTCTGTGCTGGAGGTTTATGATATGGAAAGGAATCCACAGCACAAGTACATGAATTGAGTAAGAAGAACATGATTTGATGGCAAGTTAAAGAAATGCATGATGTGGAAAGGGATTACACAATGAAATAAATGAGTTGCATAAGGAACATATAACAAAATAAAGGGTAAGTGGTAAATCTGTGAGAAACAGAGAAATGGCAAAAGTTCAGTAGAGAACCTGATTGCACAGTTCAAAATGCTAAAAAGAAACAACCAAACTCAAAATAAAAGCAAAGAGTTGTGAAAGGGGGGGATGGTATAAACAGTATGCTAAGGAGTGAATCACTTTGGAAGTGCAAGTCTGTTAAAATGACCTGAGGAGTAAGTCTGGTAGGAATCCTACAGGAGGGTTGGTTTAGCTAATACAGCAAAAAAAAAAAAAAAAAACAAATGAAACAAAGCAAAGAATGTGGTAAAACAGGGACAAAGGCACACCGAAATAAAGAGTGCAGCAAACAAAGGCAAGGACAAAATATAGTACCAAAGAAACACCAGAGAAGTGAAAGTGTTTCCTATGAGAGCTTGGAAAAAAACTGAAGGTAATAAAACCAAGCAACACATTCAAAGAGGCTACTATTAAAATGCCCACAATGGACTGTGAAAAAGGCAGAAAACTTGAGTGAGTAAAGGTGTGAAGCAAAGAAAGGGCATAACCTACGCTGTTGAAATTTCTCATGGTCACAAGCAGGGAAAGAACTAAGTCAAAGATAATAGAAGGAAAGTGTTCAGTGGTGGTTTGGTCTATTGCACAAATGAAAAGAGGTTGCTTGACACTGACAAATGTGGGGAAGTTTGCAATGTCATTAGTGTTTAAAACAAACTCTACAATCTAGGAAATGTGGCTTTCTAACACTTCAAAAGCCAGGTAGTCTCAAAAATTCCAAGACAATGATGAGTAGACAGTGGAGAGATGTAAGGCAGGTCCATGCGCCTACCATGCTCAAATCCTGGGAGCCTCTGAAAGAAGTGACCTGGCTGCAGCTGGATTATACTGTCAAAACAGTTGGCCAGTTGTACTAGGAGTCAGCAGCCCATTTGCGTAGCCTATACCCCAGTTCTGTGCTGGATTGGATTATGTCATATACAGAATTTTAAGACTTATCATTAAATAAAACATTCCACAGGTGGAGCAAGAAAGAGTTGTGACAGCTGTCATATAAGGAGATGACTAATAGGTGGAACCAAAGAAACCATAGAATAGTACTTTCCTTTGAAAAGAGATTGGAATCTGGAAGCAATACAGATGTTTCCCTGCCATCATAGTGGGATTACAGAGAGACAAAGGTGGGGGGAGGGAGGTAGACAACAGAGTTATGCAAGTAGGAACCTGATACCCAGGCAAGGGCCTCTCTAAATGTTAGACAGGTGCTGTCAAGGCTTCCATGCAAGGGCTTGTTCAAGAGAAAAATTCCACAGCTTAAAAAGAAAAAAAAAAGAAAGAAAAAGAAAGACGGAGAACTTAGCTCACAGCAAAAGAGAGATAGATAGGAGATGTAGCAAAAATGGAAACACAGGTAAAGGAATGCCTGTATACTTGGCATAAATGACAATGATAAAAAATTGTGAGTTAATGAACTTTAATAAACTATTTAAGTTCTATCATTTAAGTCTGAGAATGATTATATATCTAAAATCATTTCATTCAGAGTTATCAAACTTGTGACTAATATGACCAAGTTCAATTCAGAAGAGCAGCCTTTGTGGAGTCTATAAAAGTCAAATATTGTTAATGTATCTGGGATGTGCAGAGAAATGAAAGCAATGACATTTGATTGAAATTCTCTAACACATAATTTAAAGGGTCTAAAGGTGCCATTATATAAAACTACTTTTCTAAAGTATGAATTATACATCACTAACTACTGATGTGTTCACTTTAAAATAATGACGTTTTTTTATTACTATTTCTCAAAGACAGATGCACATCTATGTTACTAGTACTAAGAAAGTTGAAGTACAAAATTGTTTCTGTATACTGACTGTGATGATGTAAGGTATTGCCAGCTATGTCAGGAGAAATAGAACAGTGGATGTGTAACATATGTCAGCATAGCTAGCTGGAGTTTTTGTAAAGAATTATGTGTCATTTGTATATCAAACTGATTTGTATAGGTGGTTGTATTGAAAAAATGTATTTGTAAAGCTGCTTGTGTTAAAAATGTACCAACACTGAGTCCTGCTGGACAGAAAAGAAATACACCTGCATGTCAGACTGTATTGTAACTGTTGAAATAAATGATACTTGAAGAGAAGAGGTTAATCTCAGTCCAGCTAACTTTGAAAAATAGTCTGAAATTAAATTACCTGGTTTAGGCCATAAAGATTGTATCTTACAGTTCTGATTGCAGCCAGAGACAAAATGTGAAAACCAGGACTAGGAATCCTACTGTACTTAGGGATGAACTAATTGCTACCCTGTAAGGGTGGAAGTTTTGAAATGGTTTTATAGCTTCCAGATGATATAACACATCTTAGCAAAGCTCTATGTGTATGGTAACACATATGTGCTAGATTCAGGTTCAATTCCTAGTAAAGGGGGTAGTGTGCAAACCAGAAGTCAGATCCCTGAAATTATATTTTAATAATAGATTTGGGAGAAGTCTCAGTGCAGTCTGTTTTTGAAACCTGACAAAGAAGGATCACTCACCTACTTCATCTTGCCTTGCTCTAGTAAGTAACCAGGGAATAGTAATTCTTTAGATCAGTCAGGAAAATATAGTAAGATTAGTTAAGTACTGTTTTTCTGTATCTGTGTGAATCTATCCATCTGTGTTATTTTTAATATTTCCTATGATTGAAACTTTTATTATTTATTATTAAATATATTTCAAATTTTCATTGTGGCTGGTCCTTTAGAGAATATTTAACCATTGAGAGCATTTATATTTATTTGGTGACACCGTGGCTGTTCCTGAAAGTCTTGCTGTATTGGTCAAACAGTGCCATTTGCATTAGTATTAATTTTACTTAGTATAATTGGGTACCCTTGTAAAAGCCTTAAGGTAGCTGGCTGGTGGTGTGACTCTACCTTACAGTCTGGGCCGAGGGGGCAGAGCTAGTAAATCTGTGCCACCCTTTCCCAGGTGTGTATTTGTGTGTGTGTGTGTGTGTGTGTGTGTGTGTGTGTGTGTGTGTGTGTGTGTGTGTGTGTGTGTGTGTGTGTGTAAATCAAATTTCAAAGAGTGTGTGTGTTAGCTACTTAGCTACTTGGAGCATGGATACAAACCACTGGTTTCACAGAGGGGGTGGTGGAGGACTTGGCTTGGAACACTCAGCTGAGGACTCAACTCTACAGCAGTGTCAGTGGGGAGTCTTATTGGAGGTCTGGAGAAAGAGAAAGGGAGAGAAGGAAACCCAGCCCCACAGACTGAGTGTGCTCCCTGCGTGCTAATAAGTGAAATTGTGCTTGGCACAGAGAGCTGCATCTGAAAATACTGTGTGTGACTTAACATCCCTCACAGATGTCCATGGTGAGGATTGAGACTCCTTGATTACTGGCCGAGAGCAGCAACATCACACTGACAACAAAAAAATTCCTACTAAAGTAAAACTACATGCTGTTTTATGTAACTGAGCGCAGTGGCTTAGTGATATGATTTCTGCCTCACAGCTCTATGATTTGAGGGTGAGCACGTCTCCAGTCACTGTTTATGTGAAGCCTTACATGTTCATACTGTAACCGCATGAGTTTTCCTTGGATATACCACTTTTTTCCACTCATCAAAAAGATGCTGTTTGACTAGCTATACTAAATTGTACATATATGTGTATTATTTCTCTTCCATGTTGCCAAGATTATGACTGAAATGGGTCACAGAAGGACTAGTTCAAATAAATAAAATTAAAAAAAATCATTTAAGCAAACAATAAATATAGTTTTTCCTTAAGACTGTAACACCTCCAAATTGCTTTCAGGCATTTTGAGAAGGTTATTGTCATCACTTAGCCGAGTTTTCTGATTGTTGATTTTTCCTCCATATTTTTACTTGATCTGCATTGATAGTCTCACCATATGGTAAATTTTTAAGATTAAACAAGTTATGTAATCAAGATGAAATTTTTTGAAAGAGGTATATAAAATGGAAAGAATGTTTGTTAATAGGGATCATGAAAAAGAGAAGGTAGGGGACTCCTTGAAAAAAAGTTTTAGATATCAAAAGCTTTTGACACAGTTTCCCATCAAACACTACTATATGAATTATCCACCATTAATCTTTTCCACTCCGCAATCACGTGGTTTCATAGTTACCTGTCTGAAAATCAACAAGCAGTCAAGTGACAGGGTGAAATCTCAACCCTGCTGCATGTCTTTGTTGGAGTCCCACAAGGCTCAGTCCTAGGCCCACTACTCTTCTCCATCTTTACCAATAAACTTAGTTCTGCATCTGACCATGCCACAACCATCCAATATGCAGATGACTCCACCATCATCTGCTCAGCTTCCACCCTCTCCAAACTCATGACTAGATCCTAAAAGGCCTTCTCTGACACAGAGCAATATATAACAGAAAACCATCTTATTTTAAACCCTAACAAGACAAAACTTATCCTATTCAGAAATAACAGAACCTCATTTCCCCCACCCCTATTTACATCCTTGTCTCCAAAAATACAAAAAAGCAAACCCGTTGACAATGCCAAATTATTAGGAGTCACTATCGGCAACTCACTAAAATATGACAAACACATAGCACTCTCCATAAAAAAGGTCCACATTAAACTTAGTTCACTATTTAGAACTAAACCATTTCTTACCCCTACCACAAGACAATCAATAGCCAAAGCATATCTGCTATCCACTTTAATGTATGCTTCCCCTATTTTCACTAACCTTAGGAAATCTGATCTTACCAAACTAGAGGCCTGCTATCACAAAATAGCTAAATTTGCTAGCAACCTCCCCAACCGAACACACCACTGCACTGCCTTAAAACAGCTAAAATGGCTAGAACTACCAAACCTGCTATCACTCAACCAACTTACTGTTGCCCACACCATTATACACCAACCTGATAACTGTCCTTCCCTTACAAACTTAATCCAACCATAATGTCCACCAACCGTACTCTTTGCTCATCCAAAAAAATACTACTAAAAGTCACCAAAGCCAACAACAGCTTTGGTGACCCTCTGTTTTCTAACCAAGCAAAAACCTGGAACTCCATACCCCAACACATAAACTATCTCAACCACCAAATAAATTCAAATTTCTTATCAAGGAACATCTATACAACAAGTAGCTGTGCTCCTGCACTACAACTTGATAATTTAGAACTTGCCCCATCATAGCCACTCTCTTTCCACTAATTTGTGGATACTGTCTATCTTCTCTCTACAGTCTACCAATGCCCTTAACTAAGTTTATATTATGCCTAACAATATTTTAAATTATAATTATGTTTTTCTCCCTTGAATCGACTACTTGAAACCATGCCTATAATGTACTGCAATTGTTAATCACTGTCTATATCATTCAATGATGTGTAAAACTTATGATGCTTTACAAATCCATGTATAATTATGCGTGAAGCATATAATGCTCTACTAATCTATGTCTTCTTGTGAACCTAATATACTGTATGGAGTTTTTCACCCTGGGTCTCTTCTGAAAATGGGCTACTAGCCCAGTTAGACTTTCCTGGTAAATAAATGTAAAATAAATAAATAATATATAGATATATGTAGGGGGAGTCTACGAGAATTTAATTTTTTGGAAGAAAAGAAAAGACAGAATAATGTAGACTATAGGTTTACCCAAAAGAAAAAAGAAGATTGGGAGATAAGGATATTTATTTTGTAATGACCTATAACATACTGAGTGAATAGCTTAATAATCTCTTAAGATATTAGTGGCCTATTTTATTAAGAGATAAAGAACTTCCAGATTTAATTCAAGTTCACCCCCACATTTCTTACAAAAGAGGAAGAAATATAGCGGATATGTTTGTACACAGTAAATTCATTCCCCCAGACAGTAGATTTAATAGGTGTGTCTCTGTAAGAAGAGGGACATTTAAGTGTGGAAAATATTCCCTATGTAAATTTGTAGTTAATAAGTTTTCTATTATTAATGGAATTAAATTTTATCCAATGGAAGAATATAGTTGTAAGATGGAAGGTGTAGTTTATGCCCTTGAATGTACCTGTGGATTATTTTATATAGGCGAGACTTTAAGAATGTTTAAAATGAGATTTCAGGAACATGTCAGAGATGTTCAAAATGAAGGATTTTAAGGTCCACTTGGTATGCACTTTACATATTTTTATAATAATGATCCTACTGGTCTGAAAGGTTGTGTTTTAGAAAAATATCAGTGGGGATGGTGGAAAATATAGAGCATAAGGATAAATTATATAAGGGAAATGTATTTATATTAAAATAAAATATACTGGCACCTATGGGGTTAAACAGTGAAGGCAATTGGAAATATGTGATTAATTAATTGTTTCACTGTGCTGTTAATTAATGTTTTTATCAATTTGTATATATAAACTGAGACAACACAGTGTATTTTCTTTTTACTCCTGGAAGGCTTTTTTAGCCGAGGCCCTAAAGAGGTGAATACAATTCTTTGCAAGTTTATCTGTGGCCGTCATATTTTGATAATCTCAATTTTTCTTTGGTATAATGTGAATATGAAACTGACCTAGTCAGTCACACTTCATTCATTTGCAAGGTAAAGAGTCATTCATATGGATATAAACTAATATGGAATCAACAAGCAATGCCGAAATTGCTGCCTTTAACTTTACAACATCATTATTTCTAAATGGAGTTTTACAATGTAAAATAATACTTCCTTTCCCTAGTACCCACCTACCTACTGGACCACGCCCATTTTCAGAGAGGACCCAATGGGGAAGAGACTCCCCTGCAGAGTATGGTAATGCAGTAATAAAAATGATTAATAAAACAAACAGAAAATGAAAGATGCAACAAGTAGAAGCAGGACTGATATATCACAGAGAGTAAATGATAAGTACATTTATAAAAATAAGTTTAAATATATGTTGGTTTTTGATTATAGTGAAAGGTTTGGAACTATAAGCTTGCCTATAAGGAAATTGTATAATTATGCATTTCAGGGGAAGTTTGCCTTCCTGTACCCCCAACATTGTGGCCTTCCCCCATTCCTCAAATGTATTTATATACAAACACGGAAGCCCTGCTACCTCTTGAAAAGTGAATCACTGGCAGATAATAAACAAACTAGCCCCCTCATGTTGGGGATGTGCAACATCAGAGTTATTATATGTGGGTAATAGGGACTGCAGGAGGCATAACCCTCTACAACAGCCCCTCCTAGTAGTAGCAAGTATCCATTACTCTATCAGTGGAGGACATTTGTCATTTTGATACTTCTTATTGCATTTACATGGGAGCCTCCTCCCCCACAAACCCACCACTCCTCCAATGTGTAGACTTTGCCCCCATACTCCATAACTTATTACCTCCATGGGTACACAACCATGACATTGCTTTGTAGCTGAGCACAATGTGTGGACTTTGCCCCCATACTCCCTAACTTATACATATTACCACCACGGGTCCACAGCCATGACATTACATTGTAGCTGACCACAGCTGTAGTCTCATCAAATATAATATATAACTGTGTGTGTGTGTGTGTGTGTGTGTGTGTGTGTGTGTGTGTGTGTGTGTGTGTGTGTTTTTGTATGCTCATACACATACACACACACACACACACACACACACACACACACACACACACACATGCATGCATTATACAATTATTTGTGCGCACACACACATATTATAGATGTGCATCGGTATATCTGTCTACATGGATGTTGATTGCCTAATCATCCATTATTTCTCCAATTTTTGTAAAGATTAACTTATTGAGTTAATCCAAAGCAGTTGATGCTAAAACTGAAAAAAAAAATAACTCGAATGGGCTACAAGGGAATGCTGAAAGAAGGAAGGCACAGTGAAAGGCCTAAAAAAGTGAAGGTCACTGACAACAACACCCAGGTAGCAGGCCAACTCAGCAGGAGCTGCTCATTTCTTAATTGATGATTTTTGTTTACTATTATTCATCAAAACCATGCATAGCTCTAACTTTTGCAACTGGGTTTTCACCTCAATCTAGTTTTAAGGATGAAGGGGCACGGTACCTTATTCTTCATCAACAGCCATCGCAAGGCCACCCACACAGGCATTGCTGAAAGATGCACCAATAAAGAACATTAGAAAACTCCCAACTCACCAACTTGCTATACTGTCAGAAACCTAACCTTCCCAGAAATAACCAAGTGTCTGTTTTTTCCAGAACCCTTACTGTTAGCAAAACCTGAAATGGATTCAGTGGAATGAAAGTGGGGAGACAAACACAGTAACATTTGTAACCAGCATGAACTGTAATTTTCTGTTAGAAAACTAAGTACAGGTAGGCTGCCTCCTCAGGAATATGGATTCCTCATGTACTCATCTGCAACACTTAAATGGAAACGTTTTCCTATATTACCAAGAAGATTATAGAACACTCTTTCAGTGCTAATTTTCTGACACTGGTAATCCTTCAGTTAAATCAATTCTTATCTCATGCTAAATAAGACTCATTCAAATAAATATTGCTGTTAAGTCCATCCTTCTCTGTCACACATGTAACTGACTAGACAAGACAGCTTCTTTTTCTGTCACACAAACACTGTGTATTCAGAGACATTTTCTTGCTTAGGTACCCAACATGACTCAAAAATTACAAGTTTTTGCTAAGCATTTGGTTTTCCAGCAGCTTTAACATCTGAATGTCTCATTAAAGCTGATTACCACTCTCTTTTAATTTGTTTCATTCGAACTTTCAGTTGCTGCTTATTTTCTGGAATATTCTGGAAGAGATATGGTAAGATCTCCTGAAGCTTAATAACAGGCTTAAAACTTAATGACGTTAAAAGCTTTGAACAGAAATGAGTGTCCTGGAAGCCAGATCTAGTGATTATAATTTACATTCTGGAGGCAGTCATGAACTCTGGGACCAAACACATAGACAAGAGCATGCAATGTCCTGTTTGAAATATCAACATAGAGAAATACAGCTACAAATCACGCCACCAAACAACAACAACAATGCTTGCCATTCCTTTAACAATACTATGCTACAAATAAGTATTTTTGTAGGGCGGTAAGGTTCCTGTACCCCATACCTCTTCATCTATATAATATACCCCCACACCTATACATCACTATATCATGCTATGTCCAAGATTCTAAAACCTTGGAAATGAGAAAATCTCCCGTCTGTCACAGTTTTGTCATCTCATAAAAATCAGTGAATAGTGTTCAACTAAAGATGAGAGTTGATTTAACAAAACTGACTATTCCCATTCTGCTCAAACATGGTACAATATGCACCTTGTATACAGAAAGGTAGACTTTGTTTTAATTCAACAGCTTTGAAAGACAGCTCTAGTTCATTGCTTATGAATATCACAACCAGAAAAAAAACAGAATACTTACTGTCAAATTTATTTCCATACGAGAAGATAATAAAACTCTGCAAACCGCTGTTCAAGTGAAAAAAAAATATTTTGTGTCAAGCTTCAATATCTGTTTTCTAGGTCCTTCCATCCTTTTATAACATAAGAAAAAATGCTACATCAACAGAGTATATCCACAGGAGATCGCTTTCTAGCAAAATTGGAAACTAAAATTACATAGAACAATCTTAATCACATCCATTAAATCTCTTTTAAGTTTTCAGATTTGTGGTTTCATGTCAGTAAATATATAGTATATTGACTGACATCTATTTAATCAAGATAATTGGATCAACTAAAGAGAAGGTAAACAGGAGTATTTGATCGACAATCCCTGGGCAGGGAAATATACCCTTTCCCCCAGATATTGTGTAATCTCAGAATTAGAATATATAAACATATAAATCACCTCTAACAAGATTTGGGTGAAAAAATGCAGAGACTGGGCAGTTAAAGCGGATATAGTAGCTTTGAAGGATGACAACGTTACCTCTTCTCAGGAAATTAATGATCCATTGGTGTTGGAGTATAAGGGGTAATTGGGTCAGTTCCCCTCTGTCAGTCAGTCCCAGGTAGAGGATCCATAGGGCAACCATAGCTTCTCCAATATCTTGGTTCAGGCCAAGGAGAATCTGAGAAAATCTATAACATTATAGGAAGTGATCTAAGCTTTTTCACAGCTTGTCAGTTAGGAAGACCCCAGGTGTAGATGGGCTCATGGGGTATTTCTATAATAAGACTAAAAAGCTTTTAAAGACTCCATTATTTATATGATTTAGACATGGAATAGATAAATCCGCGGTGGTGGTGCTGCAGTAGCTTTGTCGCCTCACAGTAAGACGCTGTCCGGTTCGATTCTCAGCTAGAGCGTCATCTGCGTGGAGACATGCGTGAATGGGCGTACCTTCGTTGAAGGTTGTGCGTCAGGGCTGGTAACTCGGCATGTAAAAATCAACTACCAATCATTAGCGGACTGGAGTTCCGCTGTGGTGACCCCTAACTGGGAAAAGCCGAAAGGCACAAACAAAGACATGGAATAGATGCTTGGAGCTTTTCAACTCAGCTGTTTAGGGCCAAATGATAATTATCCTGAAACAGGAGAAAGACCCTTTATATCTGTCAAATATGTGCCTATCTCCTTTTTACAGACTGATTTTAAATATTTTTGTGACGGTCCTGACCCGGTGGTTAGAGGAGGTGCTTTCTGCCATTGCTCCAGCTAATCATCTAGAATTTTTCAAAAGGTAGAATGAGGGGATCCAGACTCCATTAGCATTTGGTTGAATTTTCAAAAAGTGTCTCATATTTTGAACAGTCTGTCAGAAGGTCTCCTATTAGACTTTAGTAAGGTTTTTGACATAGTCAGGTGGCCATTTCTCCAGAAAGTGATGAGGTGGTATGGTTCCTCAAGTAATTTGAAGGGTGGTGCCAGCTGCTTTACATTTCTCCTTGTGCGCTGGTGTTTTCCAATGGGATCTTGTTCCCCCATGTCATTAGTTAGGGGCATTAAGCAGGGCTGTTGTCTCACACTCCTTTTATTTATTCTGGTGGCATCTGAAGCAGACAAATACCTAGAGGAGCAGTTCAGTCATTTCTCTGTTGTTCAGTCTTAAGCTCACAAGACCCTTACAACTTGGTCCATTGATGACTGTGTCATTTGGCTGAATAACCCAGTCCACCAGGTTTGACGCATTATTGAGACGGTAAAGGTTTCAGCTAAGGACATGGATCTCTATGTAAATAAGAATAAATCTGTTCTTTTCCCATTCTCAGATAGAGCATAGGCACGGTGCATGTGCTTCTCTAGTTTGACAGCCTGAGTTGCCTTGGAAGTCTCCTATTTGGGCATTAGGTTGTTTAGGCATGTGGACAGCACAGTACACAAGAACCTGTTAGCTGCAACCAAGGAGTTTACTTTTAACATCTCTAACTTGTTAAGTAAGGTGCACATGTCAAAATGTATGTACTCCTCAAACTGCTCTTTTTTTTGAGGCACCTTCAGTGGAAGACCTTTTCCCCTCATATTAAGAAATGCCAAAAGTTAGTTTCTAACTTTGTTTGGGTTGTTAACCACTTCAAGTGAGCAAAAAAAAAACATTATTTGAAGCAGAATGAGAAGGCTTTTGTCTTCCTAATATCTATGAATATGGAGTGATTACAACTGATTGGCAATATGTATGAGCTAGAGCCTCGTTCTGTCCTCCTTCGTTATCTCTGCAGTTTATCCTCAAGAAGTTTTCAGATTGTCACAAGGGTATCCTTCCGTCCTACAAGGTCTGAGACCCAGGAGGTCTTGACCTTTGGTTTGATTCTATGATCGCCAAGAATAAGTCAGAAGGATCAAGGGTAATCCCACTAGCATGTATTTGGAATAGCCCATTGATTAACATTGATAGAAAAAATATAGATGAGAGCATTGAGTTTCTGCTGGACTTCTGTTTGTTAAGGACTTTTGGGATTCTACTCTGGGTGGGTGCAAATGCCTGAATGATGTAAAGTAGGTCTTGCCACATTTGCAATAGTGGGAGTATGGATGTTTCAATGGCTGTACTAGGGGGTCTAAATCTAAATTTTTTCTGCTGTTAAATCAGACTACCTAGGCTCTGGTAAAAAATCATGGTGGGACCGCTCCCTTAAACTGAACTTTTTTTTTTTACACACTTTTTTTTGGATGACCTTTAGGTAGTTTTAAATGAGATATCATCGAAATGGAATTACATTTGTCTACCCCTTTGCTGTATGAAGAATGGGTTGCACTGCAAACACTTTATTAATGATAACAGGTGGAATAACTTAGCAAAATTTTCCCTGATGTAATGGATTTACTGCTGACACTATACAGATAGACAACATTTTTCTAGAGGTATGTCCACATGCAGTAAATGTTGGAACTGCGGCGTGAGTGATATGGAATATGTCCATTTGGCATGGCGCTGTACTAGGGATAAATCTCTATGAGGCAAGTTTACAGATGTTGTTGGGTGGGCTCTGAGATGACAAGTCTCTGGTCAAGAGCACTTTAAATCCTGGCTGTTTAGTCTCCTCTTACTTAAGTTTGAGTTAGATGGAATGGCTCAAGTTTGTATTAAACTGATTTCATTCACATGGCCGTCTTTGCTATTTAGATTCTGGAAAACCATTCTGGTAGACTGGTTTGATCAGGTTATAATTTATTTCATAAATTATCAGCTTGGTCATCAAACACTGTGAAAATGAGGTACTGGAAAGACTTTTGAACTATCTTTTTGTTTAAACTGAATTTGTAGCAATGAGTTGAGAGTTAATGATGTGATTCAATGATAGGGTATTTGGATGGAATACCAGTTGATTTGTCTGAGTTTGTAATAGATACGTGTGATGTTGAAAATATGGCATTTAATGCTTCTAAATCAAAACTTCTAGATTTTGCAAGTATTCACCCTGAGTACCCTTATGAACTTAATAATATCATTATAGCTGATGCAGACACTATGAGGTACCTGGGATTAATTATCAATAAACATCTTAAATTTGATGCCAATGTTTCAATAGTTATCAGAAAACACTATTCAGATCTAAAGGACATAATAGACTGTATATCTAACAGAGGATGAAGGGGTTTCATTGTGTATCTAAGAGGAGATAACAGACTTACATTATGTATCTAACATGGGGATAAAAGGGCTACACTGTATCTAAAATACTGCTATCTTCCATCAATGTCTCATCTCTGTAAGGAAAATACATTTGAACTTCAAGTGGTACACTAGATTGCTTTGACGACCATCCAGCATTAATGTAGTAGATGAGCTTTTGCAAAATTGGATCAGTCTTTGTATGATCTCTCAGCTCATCAAGTCTTGTGGTAGAAAACTTACGCACTTCCATTACATCAAATTTAAAATTCTTTGTGCCAAGTTGTTCCATTGTATTTCTGGGTGATCTGGATAAGGTATCAGCTAGATAAAGAACTCTGCCTTTTTTATAGATCATTTTGAAGTTGTGCTTTTCAATTTTTGCATCGTTCTTTGTAATCTCGCTGGAGCCGAGTGCATAGGCTTCTTTAGAATAGTAACTAGAGGTCAATGATCAGTTTCAGTCTGAATAGCTCAACCATAGATATAATCATGAAACTTTGAACATGCTAATACTGTTGCCAAAAGTTCTTTCTCAAATTCAGTATATTGCATTTTATTTTGGGTAAAGGTTCTAGATGCATGGGCTGCCAGTCTGCCTTCTTGAAGTATTACTGTGCCAAGATCAAACTTTGAAGCATCACAGGAAAGGGTTACTGGTTACTGACATCATAGTATCTTAATGTAGGAGGGGTGGCAATCTTCCACTTAGTGTCTTCAAATGCTTTCTGGTGCTGTTCCAACCAAGACCATGTAACATTTTTGTGTGTTAGCTCTCTCAAGGGGCCGGCATTTTAAGAATAGCTACTTGCTTGGACAGGTCTGATCTCAACCCAGTGCTAGTAAATAAATGACCTGTATATGTAACTTCTGGTAGTCTGAATTTGCACTTTAGAGGATTGAGCTTTAAGTTCACTTCACACACTCTGCAGAATTCTCTTCAGGTTTATGTCATGCTCTGCTTCACCACTGCCTTCAACCAATAAATCATCTACTATTATGGCACAATCATAACCTGAAATAATTTGCTCCATTGTATGCTGAAAGTTTTCACTTGCAGAATTTATTCCAAATGGCATCCTTAGGAATCTAAAAGTAGTCAGTAATGAGGATTTGCAATCAAGCATCACTTGCCAAAATGAACTTTGTGCAACCTAGACAGAAAACACAGTGGCATTCGGTATTAGGGCAGTGACTTCCTTGACAGTATGCATTGGATGATGCAGTCTGATTAATGCTTTGTTCGAATCTCTTGGGTCAGTACATATTCCGATTTCTTCTGAGCCTTTCTTGTGGGATGCTATCATGGATGATGCCCATTCAGTTGGTTCTGTAACTGGACAAATTATACCTTGCTGCACCATTTTATCTAGCTGAGCTTTAGCTCAATCCTGCATAGCTAGCAGAACTTGTCTTGCTGGTCTGACCAATGGACTGACCTCTGGGTCTAACTTCATATAAAACACAACTGGAAGTTTTCCCAAATTGTCATCAAAAACATCAGCATACTCTGAGAAAATGACTTCAGAAAAATTGGAACTAGGATATGTGCTTATATAATGAATTTCTTTGGACCCAATAATGACTGCACAGGTCTTTGGACTACATAAAATAACAAGTTGTAACAGTTTCTAGTCAAATAACATGAAAGCACTACTGAGCCTTTGGTATGAATTTCTTCACCTAAATAAGCAACAAGTTCCACACTGCTAGCCACATTGAATTGTTCACCAGTTCTTAATTTAACAAAGGTGTCTGCTAAAATAATATTACACTTTGAACCAGTGTCTACTTTGAGCTCGATGGATGTACCATTGATCTGGACAGTACAAAATACTTTGTTCTTTGAAAACAAATTCACTGCATTAACATTTTCACCAATTACTGATACAGCATCTACAGCTCTCTATATGATCAACTTGCTTTTTTGAGTGACCCTTCTTTATAACTGTGTGAGGTTTACTCAATTTGCACAAGTTTTGAAAATGGTTCCATTTTTTTTACACTTGTGGCATTGCTGACCAAATGCTAAACATTTCTCTGTTATAGACTCATGACTGGCACCACAATTGTGACAGTTAACTATAAATCCAGATTTGGGTTTTGCTGATTCGCTTTTATATGCAATGAGCATGCTCCTTTCTTAGAACTTGCTGGAAAACTAAGTGGTTTCCTGGG
Organism: Protopterus annectens; assembly: GCF_019279795.1. Lineage (NCBI taxonomy): Eukaryota > Metazoa > Chordata > Ceratodontiformes > Protopteridae > Protopterus > Protopterus annectens. The sequence continues at coordinate 263,806,615 of NC_056746.1, read as the reverse complement.
GAACCTGCAGGGGCTGTGGCTGCCATGTGCTTAGGCATGCTTCTGTTTGCAATGTGTTGCATGCTGTCTACACTTGCTCTGGAGCCTGGCAAAACCATGCTCTTATCACTTGTAAGCATACCTGTGTGTCTTTCTGTAACTTCATGGATTTGACAAATCTCAATAGTTTTGCTTAGCATTAAATCACTGTCACAAAGCAAAATCTTTCTCACAGCAGCACCGAAACAAGACTGTCCTTTATCAACTTATCTTTTGTCACCAAACTGACACATTTTAGCTTTGTTCCTCAGGTCAGTAATACAAGCTGCAAAAGTTTACCCTGGTTTCTGATCTCTTGTGTAAAGCAAATGCCTGTCTAATGTAATATTTGTCTTGGAGGTTACACATTTCTCTGAATTTGCACTTCAAACACTCATGGTCTTCCCTTGATTCAGCCTGTACAACAATATGGTGGTTTTCACCTTCTCCCTCATATACTGCTGGTGCATACACAAATGAACACTTTCTTCCAATGGCTTCTGACCCAGCTAGGTTTAACAAAATGAATGCCTTGGTGCATGCATCTTTGTCAGACTAAGCTGCTTGTATAAAGATATTATACTCTTGCTCAAATATTCTCCAATTCTCTGCAATATTCTGATCAAATACAAGTGGTGATGGCTTTCAAAATACATCTGCCATATTAACACATACCAGTGAAGGGTTTTGAAATGTGCATGAACACACGCACATATACATATGCCAGAAATATATGCCAGTATTCGTAACTATGCCCAATAGCACAACAAGCCTATGAATAACTGAACTTTGCAAAATAAGTCTCTCAGGCACTGTAATACTCTTGAAATTAATGTGCTGTAAGAAATCACCTCATCAGTGTAAGAAACATTTCAAAATAAATGCTCTGTGTGAATCAACTGGGCAGAAGAAGCTCAGAGTAAGAAACTTTTCAAAGTAACTGCACTTTGTGAATAAACAGTACATGGCACACTGAAACTTCTCCAGAATGGTGGTACGTTACTACATAATTCTTTACAGTGCAAGAAACACTTTGTAATGGTGGCACTTTGCGAATAGTCAACCAGTACAAGAACATTTTTGAAATGATTGTACTTTGATTGTACTTCATGAAGTAGCTGCACTTTGCATACAAACAAACTCTTCGGAGTACATACACAGCACAAGCACACACTGTAAGCATGTTTACACACTTTGAGATACTTCAAATAACTCTAGTTATGCCCTGAATACAATATGAAGTAGTAGCTATGCCAAAACACAATACTTTGCCAAAATACATGCAGTTGCCTTGCTTTATTTACACTTACTGTGCCCTTTTTGCCCTTATTATATTTGTTTTGCTCGTTTAATCTCTTTTCATGACCATTATACTTTCCCTGTGTTTGTTTTACTCTAAACATGCATGTTTTGCTTTAAACATGCTCATTTTGCTTTAAACATGTCCATTGTGCAATTCCGAGGTAATTCCAAACCCACGAAAAAGAATGCTGTAGCTTCGGAAAACCAAACCCTTTGTTAGCACCAAAGTAAGCGCTTTCATCTCTCAAAATACCAGAGACTTCTTCAGACAAAGAATAAAAAACATACAACTACTTTTATACTTAAAAATCACATGATCTACCATTCTAAAAAATATTAATTAATCACATGATTGCTTACTTCCTTTAAAACATATGATGCACTAAAAATCAATAAACACTTACTGAAATAACACATGTCATAACTGAACTAAAAACTTGCAGAAATATTAACTTTTATTCTTATATACTTAATTGCTTCAACCCTTATAACTAATAATGTTTTAACCCCTTTTGTTTTTAAAATACTTTATAAAATACTTTATTGCTTCAGCTCTAATAACTATTAATGTTTTAATCCCTTTCTTTTTAAATACATTATAAACTCTTCTCTATTATTTAAGTCTGATGGGAAACATGCATTAAGTTTCACTTGCCAACAATATTCCAACCAACCAAGTTCATCTTCTATATTTACTAAGTTGGCAGTGTTTATTAATTTCTCTAAAACCAGGAACCTAAAATTTTCTTTACACTTCTTATATTTGTAGTGTTTGCTCATAGTGTTTTTCTCATTCCCTACCTGAATGGCATATTTGTGCTTGTAAATTCTTTTGTATAATTCATGTATTGTTCTTCCAACATAAAATTATTTGCATTCCAGGCATATTATTAAATACACTATATTTTTAACTTTGCAACTAAAAGTTCCAGGTATTTTAACCTTATTGTTCCCCTCTTCCAATTCATTACTTTCTATATATAAGGAGTCATACATATTACAATTAAAACATTTGACCATCCCACATCTCCTTTCTTCCACTCTTGAAGGATTCAATTTAGATTAAAAATAATTCTTATAACATTTTGCTCTTTTCCGAATAAAATTGGGTTTATCTCCTATCTTTTCTAGTAATTCCTCGTTAGTTCTAAATAAACTCCAATTATTTTTTATGACATTTCTGATAGCATTAGAATCTGTACTATTATGGACTGCCATAGCTGTCCCATACTTATAAGACTCCCTTCTTGTAGTGATATTTAATTCACTTTTCCTTTCATCTAACTGTTCCTTATACAATTTATCAACCTGTTCTTTGGGATAGCCCCTTTTTCTATTTTCATTCATAGATGTTTTGCTTCTTTTATAAAGTCATAATCCTTTTTAGTTAAATTACTAATTATTTTCAGTTGCCCCTTCACTATGTTCAACTTTGTTCTTTTTGGGTGCATGCTTAAATAATGTAAGTGCATATTGTTTTGTACTTCCTTTCTAAACACCTTAGTCCATAATCTATTTTGTTCTTTATATATAGTAATATCTAAAAAAATTATTTCATCAAAACTATATTGATGTGTAAATTTCAAATAGGAGCACACATTAGTAATATAGCTTACAAATTCATGTAATTAAAAACAACAGCAAGCAGGCGACTTGCTTCAAACTAAATTTATGTAAGCGCTTTTGTCCATAAAATCAATGAACTTCATCAGACAATACAAATTATACAAAGACACTCACTTATAACACCTTCTCAATTAATGACATCACAAAATCCAGTTAAAATCTTAAAGTAACCCTCATCAACAAAACATTAAAACAAGTGCTAAGTATACTCTAAACATATATAAAAACAGTAGAGAAAAACTTTATTAAAAATACTGAAAAGTACTAAATTATAATCTCAGGCTTATCTATCGAAAGCCTTTAATCTTAACAAACACTTAACTGAATAGGATTCATTCAACCCTGGCTGAACATAAGCATTAGTTTGTAGTTGCCATAGTAATTCTTGTTTTTCCAAAACCAATTCCCAAGGTCCGCCCTTAGGATCTTTTACCACTTGTTCTACCACTTTATATTTGAAAGCGTGTGTAGGATTTTCAAAGGTATGTTTAGCCAGAGCGTTAGTTAGATTGTGTTTTGTAATGTGATATTGATGTTCATAAATTCTTTGCTTGAATGAACGTTCTGTTTTCCCTATGTAAACTCCATCACACTGTTGGCAAGTTGCGAGGTAAACAATACCACTAGTATCACAATTGAATTTACCCCTCAAATTATAGTATTTGGTTAGTATACAACATACCAGGATGATATGTTCTTCCTTTGGAAAGGTAGCGAGAACACAGCCAAAGCATTTGTGGAAAATATTTCTACTTTCACTAATTTCCTTAATTTTACCTTCCATTTTGAAGAATTGACCATTAATGTTTTGGATGTGCAGTTAAAGAAAGATGTAGCTAATAATAGATGTTCTGCTACAATCTATAGGAAACTTACCTACTTTAACTCTTTTTTACCTTTTGAGAGTAGTCACTCATTTCAGCAAAAAAGAGCAGTCATTAAAGGACAACTTGTAAGAGCAGCCAGAATGGTCTCAACAGAAGTAGATTTCCACAGCGAATGTGAGAAGCTTAAGCTTATGTTTTTGGCAAGAGGATATCCATGCCATTTAATAGATCAGCTGATGGATGAAGTTGAGACAAAAAGAGTATCAGGGCATTTTAGACCTATTTTAATGAAAGGACATCTGGGTGATGACATGACACAGGTTACAGGTCAGTCTTCACCAAATAATTTTAGCCCTAATTTTAATTTTTGATTGAGTTTTCTTACCACTTACTCAACTGATGCTTCTGCTATAACCAGCATATTATTGAAGAATTGGGCTTTAATAATGGAGGATAATAGTATTGCCAATGTTTTTGATCTCAGACCTTGTGTCACTTATAAGAGAGGCTGCAATATCAAGACCTTGTTAGAGAAGAAATCACATAACCAAAGCTATAACTTCGGAATGTATAAATGTGGACATTGCAATTTTTGTAAATACATTCAAGTGAGAAATAGGGTTCATATTCATAATAAATAGTATAATCTGAGGGGTAAATTCAATTGTGATACTAGTGGTGTTGTTTACCTCATGACTTGCCAACAGTGTGATGGATTTTACATAGGAAAAACAGAACGTTCATTCAAGCAAAGAATTTATGAACATCAATACCACATTACAAAACACATTCTAACTAACGCTCTGGCTAAACATACCTTTGAAAATCCTATACACACTTTCAAATATATAGTGGTAGAACAAGTGGTAAAAGATCCTAGGGGCGGACCTTAGGAATTGGTTTTGGAAAGGCAAGAATTACTATGGCAACTACAAACTAGTGCTTATGTTCAGCCAGGGTTGAATGAATCCTGTTCAGTTAAGTGTTTGTTAAGATTAAAGGCTTTCGATAGATAAGCCTAAGATTATCATTAAGTATTTTTTAGTATTTTTAATAAAGTTTTTCTCTACTGTTTTTATATATGTTTAGAGTATACTTAGTACTTGTTTTATTATTTTTTTGATTAGGGTTACTTTAAGATATTAATTGGATTTTGTGATGTCATTAATTGAGAGGGTGTTATAGGTGAGTGTCTTTCTACAATTTGTATTGTCTGATGAAGTTTATTGATTTTATGGATGAAAGCACTTACATAAATTTGGTTTGAAGCAAGTCGCCTGCCTGCTGTTGTTTTTATTATTTTTTTTGGTTTTACAAGTTTAGGTTGTTTGTGAAATTTATGTAATTCATCTAATGTTCCGCTCCATAACAAAAAATGTCATCAATAAAACAAAACATTACTTTCAAGTATATTGGTCAGTTCCCACCCATGCATAAATACATTTGCATAGCTGGGTACTAAAACTGGACCCATCGCAACACCATTCTTTTGAACATAGATATCATTTTGGAATGAAAAAAAAGTTGTAACTAAGCACAATCTCTATCATTTCCATTAGTAGCCCAATAGTATTGGAGGACCACATTTCTGTTCTTAACAATTCTATTCTCACAGTATCCATCTCTTCTTCATTTGGAATCATAGTATACAAAGATTTGACATCTAATGTCACTAATAAATCAGTATCATTCACTAATACTGTTTCAATTTTTGACAGAAAAATCAAAGCTATTTTTAATGTAGGTTACATTATTTGGAATTACTTTCTGGAGATGTCTATCTATGAAAACAGACAAAGCGTCTGTTTTACTATTGGCATATGCTACAATTGGTCTCAGGGGTGGTCCATTTAAATCATTATGGATCTTTGGTATCCCAAAGATCTGAATAATTTTTGAATTACTGTTAATTAAACGTCTCCTTGTTTTATCATCTATTCTTCCAGTAATAAACCATTCTTCAGTACATGCATCTATCACCCCATTCTCCTGCTTCACTTCTTTCATTGTAATTCTATTATAATATTTATCATCTGCCAAGATTTCACAAATTCTTTGTTCATACATGACTTTATCAAGTGCCACAAGAGACCCCCCTTTGTCTGCTTTCAAAAATAAAATCTCCTCATTTTTCATTAATTTATCAAAACATTCTTTTTCTTTCCTTGATAAATTATAATATCTAAATTCAGTTTTTTTCTCGAAAACATTTATTATCTGTACTTCACAAATTATTCAAGAACATTTCCAATTCTTTATGTAAAGGTGGGTTAAACAACTTGGCTTATAACAGTGTAACTTCTTTTTATCTTGTCAAACATTATTTCAAAATTCAACAGTCTCACATAATTCCTTAATTTATTAATAGTCTGTACCTTGTTTGCTCTTTGGGCTGGTGCAAAATTCCAACCCTTACTGAAAACGCAACATGCTTCATTAGACAAATAATAATTAGAAAGGTTAACTGTTTTAAAAGTAACAGTACCTATGTCCTCCATGACTGCTTCCATCTGTTCCAGATTGATTTCCCTTGTCCCTTTCTCACACAGCCATTTTTTTGCTGCTGCTATCTGCTGTTGGTATTATTTTCCTTTCTTCTATTTGCCGTCACCTGGGCCCAGGTTCTTTCTTTTACATTTTTCCTTTGATAAACTTCTATCACCTGTTGGCTTTCCATTTGTGGTATTGTTACCACTTGAGCCCCTATTTCTCCCATTTCAATAGTTTGCATAATAGTATTGACATTGGGACTCTTAATTACATTCACAGAAGCTTTGTTTACATTTTTCGGACCAGTACTGGTTTTATTTTTCTTACCACCATTATACACTGAAGCTGTAGCGTTTTTATCTTTTCCATTTAAATGCCCTGATCTCCGTACAGCTCCATGCTCATTTCCTGTTGAATTCACATTAGGAATTCTCGCGATATTTATAGGCTGTCTTTGCAATTCTAAACCATAGGCTGAAGCCACTCCCCCTTCATAGTATTTTCTGTCCCACTCAAGCGTTTTAATTTTACGGTTACATACTGCATCAAGTTTAATCAGATTCTCCTGAATGGCGCATAATTTACTATTAAAATTTTCAGCAGAAGTCATTTCTTTCAACTTGCAAAAGATACTATGCACTTTATCAGTTGTTTCTGCTAAAATACTATTATTATAATTCAGCAGAACCTGCATATATTGTAGACCTGCTTTTGATTTATTTCAAGCCATCTGTCTACTAATTCCTTCAGCAAGTCTCTCCCAGCAGGTAAATTTGTGACCCTCAGCACAAGCACACACTGTAAGCACTTTTACACACTTTGAGATACTTCAAATAACTCTAGTTATGTCCTGAATACAACATGAAGTAGTAGTTATGCCAAAACACAATACTTTGCCAAAATACATGTAGTTGCCTTGCTTTATTTACACTTACTGTGCCCTTTTTGCCCTTATTATATTTCTTTTCCTTGCTCAATATCTTTTCATGACCATTATACTTTTTCTGTGCTCATGTTACTCTAAACATGCTTGTTTTGCTATAAACATGCTCATTTTGCTTTAAACATGCCCATTGTCCAATTCTGAGGTAATTCCAAACCCCTTATGTACTTTTTTGGTGCTTATTTTATCAAATCTCTTAATTTTAAACATTTAGTTTAATTAATAAACCTTTTGTGCCTCCCACTTGTTTAATAATGTGGTTTGTGCCCTTGTAATGCTCCATTTTATCTTTTTTATAAAATAAACTGTTTGTGCAAGTTGTCATTACCTTTGCTTCTTTTCTGTCTCTTTTCCATGCTCGTTTCTCTTAGTTTGCCTTCACTGTTAACTCTGCACCTCATAGCTCTGGAAGGCAGTTTCTGGAATCCTGGTTCTGACACCATGTTGCTCGTCTTGTCAGAATGCAGTAGAAGAGTCGTTGTGGGTTCTGTTCAAGCAGCTTTATTATGTACAAACACATCAGGATTGAGGCTTAATAACTTTAACTTAGATAAACTTATATACAAACTAGCTATTACACTCAGCAATTCAGGTCATAGACTGCTATAGGTCCCCAACCATGTCCCAAGACTCACACTCCATATTCCAAAACACTCTGGAGAATATTAGGGTCCAACCTAGCACTCCCATACTAGGCGACTTCAACTACACCTCCATTAATTGGGAAAACTACTCATGTACCAATACACTTGTCCAACATTTCCTGGAGTTCATTAATTCCAATGCCCTGGACCAGCTCGTTCTTACCCCCACTAGAGGTAGCAACATCCTTGACCTGGTCATTACTAACATGGGTGACCATTGCTCTACACCAGTAGTCAGCTCCTCCCTGGTTAGATCCGACCACAAACTAATCACCTTGGAAATCCACATCTTTTCCCCCACCCCTGCAAAGGTAACCACCATGAAAAACTTCTCCAAAGCTAACTTTGGGCTCCTAAAAACAGAGGTGGCTAACTTCATGACACTATGCAAATGGAGAATAGTTATATGACTGCTGAATCATACACCAATGCACTGTACGAACACATGCAGAAATGCATGGATCTCACCATACCCAATAGAACTAAGACGCTCTCCTCCAAAAAAAGGAAGCCAATCTGGTGGTCCCCTCCCATAAACAAACTACAACAGAAGGAGGAAACTGATGCAGAATAAGGTGAAGTCCCAAGAGTGGAAAAACTCACTTATCAGCCTCAACAAAAAGTTGAGATCCCTCATCAAATCCTCTAAAGCTAGCTATGAAAACAGAATTGCAGCAGACAGTAAAGACAACCACAAGGCCTTCTATAGTTATGTAAAGAATCTCCACGGCAATACCCAGATTAGCTCTGAGCTACTGCACAATGATACCTCCTATACTGAGCCAACAGTTAATGCCAATATACTGGCCGACAGATTCAGTGCCAACTTTAACCCCCCTCCACAAAGGTCCAATCACAATACCAGAAGACTGCCAGGCACCCAGTATTACTACTGCACAGGTTAAAACAGTACTGTCCAAGGCCAAGAATATAGCTTCTATGGGACCTGACAATATCCCTGGCTGTGTTCTACATAAACTACAGAGTGAACTGGCACCTCACCTGTGTGCCCTGTTCAATTACAGCCTCACGAACCCAAAAAAAAACAGCTGGCTGTAACGTAGTCCAAGTGAGGAAACTGTTACAAAAGTAACAACCAAAAGTAATAAATTCAACTGGAAACAAACTGTTACAAAAGTAACAAATTTAATACTAACTCCACAACGTACTGCATAAAGTGTTTTTCGTATTCGGACTGAATACTTTATCAGATGCACATTACGTTAACTGTCAAGCCATTTAAATAGTTAAAATGTAGTAAAACAGGAAATCACGTCAGGTGAAAAAATAAAAAATAAAGATTATCAAATTTTATCCCAGTTAATATTATCTACTTCATATGCCTTTAAGCTGAGAATGTGGCTGCATGAATGTTTGTTGTATTGGCTGTTAAGCTGTTTGACATGATGTCATTTGTATATAAGTAATTCTGTCCCCATTCATGTTTGTCTGAAGAAGTGGTATGGTATTACCGTGAAAGCGCTAACTTTCTTTCTCTGCAATAAAGTTTTTTGGTACGATTACTTGCTGGTTCATCAAGTTTTTGAATTTAGCTGCATATCGAGCTGTCTTCTGCCTGCTTTGGGGAATTTTACAGTTTTACAGTTTCGTTTGGTTGCTGCAGTTGGGTTTGTTTTTGTTGTTCATACTGTTTGCAGCTATGGCAGAAGATGCTTCAGATTTGGGAAATCTGCCTGTAATGAACAGACTACATATTTTTTGAATATTCAACAAAATCCTCTGTGCTTGGGGGATTTGCGACTGGACACTGATCAGAATGCTGTGTGTACCATGGACAATAAGGCTCGTGAGGTGAGAAAAAAATCTTGAGAATAATTTATACAAGTTTAAAAGGTTACAATGCCAATGATTCCACCTTGAGGCTTGTTTGGAACATCATGTTATACCCAGAGGCCTGCGTGTCTTGAACATGCCGACCTATGGGAACACGTATCCAGATCTTTTGGCCAGTTGGCAGAAGATCAATTTGAACACGGGTTGTGCCTATTTGAAACTTTTGATCAAGTACTTCTCACCTGTTGAGGCTGAATTAGCCAAACGATTAGAGAAGAGCAGCGTGAGCTGACACAATGTTTGGGACTGGATGCTTCAGATATTTTTCTTAATGTCATCATAGAAAAAGTGAATGCATATGAACAACATCTCCTAAATGTGAAGAAGAAAAAGCTGGTTCGGGACATCAATGATTTTCATAACCAGCACGTCTTTGCATGGCCTAGAACACAGCATACTGCTAATCGTACTGACAATAGAGATTCTTCTGTTCCTACTGAGGGGGCTAAGAAGTGGATTTTGGCATCATCCACTTCAGTTTCAGCCCCTGTGCAGGGGGCTATTGTTGAGCCCCCGGATACCATGAACATGGGTGGGAATTTATGCACTGAAGTAACTTCACCGGAGCCTCAGAGTTCGGTGTATTCCACACCAATGATGGACTGTCCTGGTGTTACTAAAAGTACTGAACCAGCTACCCACAATGACTTGGGTCCAGTGGTTTGAAGGAAGATACAGCCCCCAGAGTCTCAGCTGGATTTTCCAATTCTGCCCCTCCCTATTCGTACGGGGAGGAAATACTCTTTCGACAACAAAACACAGAAAGGACAGAAATGCAAAGAACCCCCTTCTGTCCAACAGAACCGATCCTTGAAAAAGATGTGGGGGATGGGAGCCACAACTTAGTTTGGAATATTTCCAGACATGTTTTAACACAGCATGAATAGTCAGTATTGTCAAAAGGATTATCATTTATACCCGCAGCTAAATTGGATTTTGTTGACTGTATGATTAATTTATGGTTGTTTGCACGTAATTTGTCTTTACGTATGTTTTTTGATGATGGACCTAATATTTCTGAGAGGCAGGATCCTGAATTTAAGGATTTTAGGAAACCCAGTGTTTTTACACCAGCTTTTACACCAGCACTTAATGTCTTCCTCACAGTTTGTGAGAAAGAAATATATCAAGTCATTAATAGAATACAAATGACAAGTTGTAATAATCTGACTAGATTTGAACAACAAGCCTTGAATGATTTGATTAAGAATGTAAATATAGCTATCCGCCTGGCAGACAAAGGCGGCTGTGTAGTGATTTTAGATTCTGGATATTATTATGATATGATGAATCAGATGTTGTCTGATACTAATACATATATTAGTGTGGAAGCTGACATTGTGAGTGTGATGAAGAACAGAATAGATAATTGTTTACTTGAATGCTTTAATCTAGGTCTACTTACCAAGGAACTATTTGATTACTTTATTACTGAATTTCCTGTTATTCCTCGGATTCATGGCTTACCCAAGATCCACAAACACCCTATACTCCCACAGTTTAGACCGAATGTAGCTGGGAGTGGTTGGTTGACTCAGGTTATGTCTATTTATTTGGACAAACAACTTCGAATAGCTCTTGACATGAGTGAAGTTGTATTGAAAGATACTGAAAACTTCTTGAGAGATTTATATAATGTGACCAGTGAAGGGGGTGTTTCAGATATTCAATTTTTAGTGACAATAGATGTTGTATCCCTGTTTACTTGCATTCCCAACCAGGAAGGCATTAGTATAGTCAGGGCAGGTTTGCCTAGGAGTAATAAATTTGACATGAAGCATATTGATTTCCTTTGCATGCTTCTAGAGCTGGTCCTTGAACACAATATCTTTATGTTTCAGGAAAAATGTTACTGGCAACAATCTGGCATGGCTATGAGGACCAGCTATGTTAATTCTTACGCCAATTTGATGATGTCAGAATGGGAATTCCATCATGTACTGGGACAACATAGAGGTCATATTGCCATATAGAGACGTTTTGTTGATGACATGTTTATTGGTTGGAAAGGCAACAAGCAAGAGCTTGATTTGTTTTTTCATTCTTTAAATAATAGTAGTACCTTTTTGAAATTTACCCTCACTTGTTCCCAAGTCACTGTTGATTTCTTGGACGTGAACATCCGGCTGGAGAATGGCAAAATGCTGACCAGGATGCATAGGAAGGACTGTTATAGACCGTCATATCTCCATAGGCGGAGTATGCATCCACAACATATATTTGGGAACATTGTGAGAGGTCAAGCCTTCAGGGTCTCAAGGTTGTCATGTACTACTTCTGACTTTGATAGAAGTTTGTCAGATTTGAAGAAAGAGTTTGCTATCAGGGGTTACACCCAAGTAGAAGTTGATCAAGCTTGTGCCAGAATAACCAATGAGCATGATAGTAGAGCATATCCATATTTGTCTGCTCTGTATAGGCAATCAATTAGATCACCTCATAGGTATTGTTGTCCTCCCATTGTTTTGAAATTTTCCCATGGTGTAAATATGGTGAAAGATATAGTTACCAGGAACTTGCATATTTTACAGACTGACAGTAGGTGTTCCGATATATTAGCAGATGGCCCTAGATTTGTATATAAGAACCACAGTAATTTAAGGCAACAGTTATGTTTTCCTAGACATGTTATGTCTGGATCCCAAGTTTTGATGGGAACATCTAAATGTCATAAATGCAATTTTTGTCAGTTTATAGATGAGTCTAGGTTCTTTAGGCACCCTGTCATGGGCTACCTGTGGAAGTTGAGGGTATCTGCTGATTGCTCCACCAGGAATGTGGTTTATTTAGCACATTGTCAGTGCTGTTATAAATTCTATGTTGGCAAGACCAACAGGAGTTTAAAAGAAAGAATTAGGGACCACGTGTATTGCATGAAGAAGCAATATGATTTTAGTGCCTTAGCGAAGCATGTTTTGTCTACTGGCCCTGAACACAACTTTGTCTTCCAGGTATTATGTGTGATAAGCCCAGGTCTGCGAGGTGGCGACATAGTGACTCTTACTGAGGTGGTCGAGTTGGAGTGGATCTTGAGGCTGGGGGCACACCTAGCTATGGGATTGAATGATCATGTCCCCATTAAGCCTGTATTAAGGAATAAACGACTGTAGGGCGTTTATTGTTGTTTGTTTATATATTTATGAATATTTTTCATGTTTTATTTATTTGTGTTAGTTTTTATCTTTATTTTTTGTTTTTTATCAGATTTTATCCCAGTAAATATTATCTACTTCATATGCCTTTAAGCTGAGAATGTGGCTGCATGAATGTTTGTTCTATTGGCTGTTAAGCTGTTTGAGATTATGTCATTTGCATATAAGTTATTCTGTCCCCATTCATGTTTGTCTGAAGAAGCGGTATGGTATTACCGTGAAAGCGCTAACTTTCTTTCTCTGCAATAAAGTTTTTTGGTACGATTACTTGCTGGTTCATCAAGTTTTTGGATTTAGCTGCATATCGAGCTGTCTTCTGCCTGCTTTGGGGAATTTTACAGTTTTACAGTTTCGTTTGGTTGCTACAGCTGGGTTTGTTTTTATAGTCTATAAAGTGTTGTATCTCACATTCTCCTACTTCAAGGATGATATATCATCCAAGTAACACGTGTACATTTTCAACTTGCCCTTATACATATCGTTCTCCAGTACAAACAATCTTTCCCATCTTACTATCACCATATTGGCGAACAACACAACCAATTTCCTCAGCTTTACAAGCTGTAAACGAAGCTTCTGTGAATGTAATTAAGAGTCCCAATGTCAATGAGTGTTTTTATGAATGGGCGTGAACATGTCACACTTCTTATGTATGGGAAAGTTTAGACATGACGTGATTTCCTGTTTTACTACATTTTAACTATTTAAATGGCTCAACAGTTAACGTAATGTGCATTTGATAAAGTATTCAGCCCGAATACGAAAAGCACTTTATGCAGTACTTTGTGGAGTTATTATTAAATTTGTTACTTTTGTAACAGTTTTGTTTCCTGTTGGATTTCTTACTTTTGGTTGTTACTTTTGTAGCAGTTTCCTTACTTGGACTACGTTACAGACAGCTTCTTTTTTTGGGTTCGTCAGTTTGGAGTTTTGTTCTACGTGTATTCAATTAAAGCCTCACCTCAGGCTTTGTCCCTACCAAATGGCGCACTGCTATGTCATCCCTCTCCACAAAGAAGGATCAACTACAGACCCTGGGAACTATCACCCCATTAGCCTGACGAGTCTGATATGCAAAGCTATGGAACGCATCATCATGGACCTAATAAACAAGGATATAGGGAATCTCCAAACTCTGGATCCCACACAGTTTGGTTTTGTGAAGGGTAGATCATGCCTGCTCAGCTTGGTCGACTTCTTTGAGTCAGTCACCAGAGCTGTGGATCATACAGCCTACCTTAATCTGGCCAAGGCCTTTGATACCATTCCCCACTCAGAAATCATAGAAAAACTCACTAAGCTAGGCATCAACCCCTATATCACTAGGTGGGTTGCCAACTGGCTCACAGATAGAACCCACAGTGTGAAAGTAGCTGACTCCAAGTCAGACTGCTGACTTGTCATGAGTGGAGTCCCACAGAGTTCAGTCCTGGGTCCTCTCCTGTTTGGTATCTACTTCTCTGAAGTCCAGGCCAACACGAAGGGACTCTGGTTGGTAAAGTTCACAGACGATTGCAAGTTGGGAGCTATTATTAACTCCCCAAATGATGTTGACATCCTACAAAATGGCCTCACTGAGACCAACAACTGGTGTCAGAACCATGACCTTAAGCTCAACGCCAAAAATGTGTCGTTATCTTCTTTGGGAAAAAAAAACGGTTGCTATGAATTACCACATTGATGGTAGTCCACTGAGCACAGAAGGCATTATAAGAGATCTGGGAACACAGGTTGACAGCAACCTCTCTTTTAGCCACCACATTGCCACTGTGGTCAGAAAGTCCTTCTATGTGGCACATCTCATTGCTAAGGGTTTTGCATCCAGGAAGAAAGAGGTAATTTTCTCCCTCTACTCTTCCCTCATTAGGCCAATCATCGAGTACAATGTCCCATTTGGCATGTACCTCACTAGACACCTGCAATAACTGGAGAGGCCGCAAAAGTACCTCACAAAGAGAATCCTAGGCCTTAAACACTTGTCCTATATGGACAGACTAAAAAAACTCCAACTATTCTCTGTCTCATATCACCTACTTAGAGGTGATCTCTGCTTGACTTACAAAGCCATGTCTGACCCAGCTCTGTTAGAAATGCTACATCTAAAGATATCCCAATCCCTCCGGACCACACGCTTCAGAGACCTAGACCTCATTACCATAATCAACAGAATGTACTGCAAGGACAGGTTCATAACCCAGAGACTGCCAATGCTATGGAATAGACTTCCCATACATGTCAAGCAGAGTACCTCGCTGACCCTCTTCAAGAGAAATCTTGATGAGAAATTGCCACTGATTCTAAAGACAGCCACAAAGCATTCTATAGCTATGTCAAGAATCTCAATGGCAACACTCAGATCTGCTCTGAGTTACAGCACAATGACACTAAGTATACAGAACCAACTGATATTGCCAACATCCTGGCAGATAGGTTCAGTGCTAACTTTACCCACCTCTCACCCCCTAAAGGGCCCATCTTTATATGAGAAGAATGCAAAGTTCCTGTAATCACTGCTGCACAGGTAAAAACCTCACTCTCCAAAGCCAAGAACACAGCATCCATGGGACCTGACAATATCCCAGGCTGCCTTCTACACGAACTACAGAATGAACTGGCACCCCACCTAAGTACCATGTTCAATCATAGCCTCATATCAGGCTTTGTGCCCATTGAATGGTGCATCGCGATGGTTATCCCACTCCACAAAAGCGGGGCCACAACAGACCCTGGAAACTACTGCCCCATTAGCCTGACGAGCCTGGTCTGCAAGGCCATGGAACGTATCATCATGGAACTCATAAACAAAGACACTGGAGATCTCCAAACTCTGGACTCCACACAGTTCAGGCTTGTAAAAGGCAGATCATGTCTCCTAAACCTGATAGACTTCTTTGAAGTAGTCACCAAAGCCATAGATGAGAGTAAGGTAGTTCACACAACCTATCTAGATCCCGCCAAGGCGTTTGACACTATCCATCACTCAGGAATTATAGATAAACTCACTAAACTAGGTATAAATCCCTATGTCACAAGATGGGTTGCCAGCTGGCTTACTGACAGAACCCACACTGTGAAAGTAGCAGACTCCAAATCAGACTTCAGACCAGTGACAAGTGGAGTACCACAGGGTTCAGTCCTGGGTCCTCTCCTGTTTGGTATCTACTTCTCTGAAGTACAGGCTAACACAGAAGTTCTTTGGCTAATTAAATTCGCAGATGACTGCAAACTAGGAGCCATAATCAAAACTCCTAACGATGTGGACATCCTACAAAAGGGCCTTACTGAGACAGATTCCTGGTGTCAAAGCCATGGTCTCAAGCTCAATGCCAAAAAGTGCATTGTCATCCCCTTTGGTAAAAACTCTGTACCCATGAACTACCACATAGATGGTAGTCTACTTAACACCAAAAGTGTGATAAGAGACCTTGGGACACAGGTGGACAGTAGTCTCTCCTTTGATAATCACATCGCCACAGTGGTCAGGAAATCCTTCTATGTGGCACACCTCATCACAAAAGGTTTCTCATCCAGAAAAAAAGAGGTCATTGTTCCCCTCTACTCATCACTCATTAGACCCATTATAGAGTACAACGCCCCTTTTGGTATGTACCTCACAAGACATCTACAACAACTGGAAAGGCTGCAAAAATACCTCACAAAGAGGATTACTGGCCTCAAACAGATGCCTTACGCAGACTGTCTCAAAAAACTCCAGCTTTACTCCGTCGCATATCTCCTACTCAGAGGTGATCTCTGCCTAACATACAAAGCTATGTCAAACCCAGAACTGTTGGACATGCTCCACTTAAAGAAATCCCAATCCCTCTGAGCTACACGCTCTAGGGACCTAAACCTTGTCACCACAATAAACAAAACATGCTGGAGGGATAGATTCCTGTCCCAGAGACTTCCCATACTCTGGAACAGACTACCTATCTATGTCAAACAGAGCTCCTCATTAGCTCTCTTCAAGAAAAATCTTGATGATTGGATGGGTAATAGGAAATTCACCCCAGGGATCACTGCTGTGGTTCTGCTTGACAGGGGCACAGGAAAATAATTTTCTTGAGTGGCGAAAGCCAGGGTACCTTTTTGGCTAGGCTTGTATAGGCCCTAGGGCCAATAGCCTAGTACCTACCTATGAACTTATGATGGGAAATAGAAAATTCACTCCGGGGATAACTTCAGTGGATCTACTCAACAGAGGCACTGGGAACTAAGATTGGGTGGCACGATGCCAGAGTACTCCTATGGCTAGGCTTGTAAAGGCCCCAGGGCCATTAGCCTAGTACACACCTATGAACCTATGAACATGCTCACTCTCTGGTGGCTCTCTCAAAATGGCACTGAAGCTAGCACATGCTTGCTAATTATATGCACTTTCAGTCCTTGAAATGCTTCTTAAAGATACAGCACACAAGTTCTGTTCTACACTTGATGTCTATCCCAGCTTTGAATAAACTTTGTCTGTAAATTAAACAAAGTGGTATGCTAGCATCCCTCAAATTAAGCATCCTTCAAATTAAACCAGTATGACTGGATAGGTACCTACAAATTTACTCCAGGGATGCCCTTCTTTGCCCATCTTGAGAAGAAGAATACAGCATGACTTTGTGTTGGCAAGATGTAAATGGTCTTATGAGTCAGTTTCTTTGTATTTTCTATGATTCTATATACACATTAAGCAATACAGATCAGTAAATCAGAAGTAAACTGAAATGTCATTAAGAGTGCAAATATAACAAAACATTCCTAGGTATATATTCATAAAATAAAATACAGGAATAGTTATACAGTGATAAGAAAAGTATGAATTTAAAAATCCAAGTTAAATAAACTAATAAAAAACTATGTAAACAATGCTTACAATTAGTTAGTAATAAATTTAATTATAATATGTATGTAGTGCATGGAGGACCATGAATAAGCTAAGTTTGGGAGAAAGATAATTTTGTCTAATACATTTTGAATTGTGAATCTTGGGTCTATATTAGTTTGTCAGAAACTAACTTCAGTGAATGGCTGTTCATTGAGCATAAATCAGCGAATGGCCATTCATCAAATGTTCACATCAGCAAATGTTTTTCCTAGGGCAGTGAGTTACTTAGCCAGCATTAGGAAATTTGCCCTTTTCCCCACTATAGTGTAATCTTGGAGTTGGTATATATCAGTGGGGGGTTGATATACTGCAGTGTGTGTGATGGTTGGTATGTTGGCCAAATAACTCACTGCCCTGGGAAACACATTCACTGATGTGAACATTCGATGAATATCCATTCGCTGATTTATGTTCAATGAATGGCCATTCGCTGAAGTTAGTTTTCAATGAAGTAATACAGACCCGTGAATCTCTAGTTGGACACTACACCATAAAAAACAGCCACCACAGAAAAACAGTGGCAGGCTAAAACTCTTTTAAAAGCTGCCAAACTTCTATTTTTGTGTTTATGGCAGTGTGATGTGTATTACAGCTTTTTATAGGATCAAAAATACACTTAGCTTCTGGCTACTGTCTGTAGAGTATCACTGAGTACCTTACAGTATTCAAAGCTGTCTGTAGGGTAGCACTAAGTACCTTACAGCATTCAAAGCTGTCTGTAGGGTAGCACTAAGTACCTTACAGCATTCAAAGCTGTCTGTAGGGTAGCACTAAGTACCTTACAGCATTCATAGCTGTCTGTAGGGTAGCACTAAGTACCTTACAGCATTCATAGCTGTCTGTGGAGTAGCACTAAGTACCTTACAGCATTCAAAGCTGTCTGTAGGGTAGCACTAAGTACCTTACAGCATTCAAGATTGTCTGTAGGGTAGCACTAAGTACCTTACAGCATTTAGTGCTGTTTGTAGGGTAGCACTAAGTACCTTACAGCATTCATAGCTGTCTGTAGGGTAGCACTAAGTACCTTACAGTATTCATACCTGTCTGTAGGGTAGCACTAAGTACCTCACAGAATTTAGTGCTGTGTGTAGGATAGCAGTAAGTACCTTACAGCATTCAAAGCTGTAAAGCAATTTTAACTCTTTTTTTGGTCTAGTAGTTCATTGGGCATCTAAAGCTTCATGTCCTACAAAGGCTTATGATGGAATCTCTCTACTCATAGACCTGATCATAAACCTATATATAAATGCATGTAAGATGTGCTATAGAGGTTTTCCAAACACAAAGAGAAGAATAACATTGTTATTGTCAAGTTCATATATGGGCACCTTGCAATATCAAAAAGGATTATGGCTTGATCTTCATTTGTAAATAAGTTGTGATGTGTTCAAGAACTGGATTCAAGAAATTCACCTTAAGATCAAAGTTCAAAAACTGAATTTCTTGAATCCATTTTTAGAACATAGGACAAATGTTAATGGACAGAGACAAGGGTGTAGCTAGACATATACAGTGTAGTCAAATGAGTGCATTTTCTTCTGAGCATCTCTTGAAAACTTCAACATTCAAAAACTCTTGAATGTTTAGAACTGCGTAAACAATTGGTTACAGTATAGAGGCATACAAAAAATGCTTATGTGAAAGTAAAACACCTCTATAAATAGGTTTTCTTAGGTATAAATGGCAACAGTTGAACATAATGTGCCCCTTCCTGTATATCTGGAGGGGTAGCATTTTGAGGGTTGAGTACATTTTTAAAATGACAGGTGGAAGGTGCGGGCAGCAACATTAGCTTTGAATACAAAGGGAAAATTTCTGGCTACACCACTGAACAGCGGTGTCATCATAATTCCATGTAATACACAAGAATTTTTGCTGCCCTAGTATATCACGACTTTTTTAAAAAAAGGAAAACAGTATGGCAGCATGAACGGCATAGCTATCAACGCTTTATGTGTAATCACTCCGATACTAATATTGCTATTCATACACAATTAGCCCTGACAGAGGTGCATTATCGGCTGGACTTTGAATAGAATTAAAATAGAATTAAAATAGTTGTATCAAATATCAAATATTAAAAAATATATATAAAAAATATATTTAAGATTAAAGCATTAATTTTAATATTTTAATATAATAATTGTTTTACACGATTTTTTATACAACTATTTTAATTCTATTAATGGATTTTCTAGACTTTTGATGGTTGTGATGTTGGGTATAACAACCAAAAAGCCAGAAACCACTTGGTGGTGGTGCTTTAAAATTTTAAAATTTTGATTATTACGTAATTAGGTTAATTAAGGTATTTTATATAAATTAAGAGTGGCACCAGTACTGTTTTATCTGAAGAAGTCTCATTTTGTAGACAAAAGTGTTCATTTGTTGTTGGATTTAAATAAAAGAACTGAAGATTTATCTCACTGGCGACCTGGAACCTTCTTTTGCTTTATTTTTGCTGGTTTGGACTGACTTGTTAGGGTTTTAAAAATGTCACTTTAAGATACACTTTGATTCCATCTGTATTTTGTGCAGCAACAATATGTGAGTTACAGCTTTTAAATCTGTAAGATAGTTTCTCATATAATTCTGAACTAATTTGTGTGTACATGCAACATCAGCCTCAATTAATTTACCCCAGACAGAGTCATAGCTATGAAACCTGATACAAAAACCATGTCATAGACAGTTGTAATGTATGAAGTATGCCGTAACAGGGTTATTTTTCTCCTGATTTTGAAGAGTATTCAATATGTTGCATATATGAAAAGCTTGTTCATAAGTTCATAGATAAGAATGAGGCTAGCTGCCCTTGTGGGCCATTGTAAGCCTAACCTATTTCCCTTTGTAAGAATCAACCATGTTTTATGAAAGAAGCCCACTACTATAAAAATAACGACATCTCATGTTGTCACACACACTTCTGTCACCAGGGTACCACATTGAAAAGTAGTTAACAACTTTATAACCTATAACACATCTCACCCTGCCACACAAACATAAGATGGAAGTGAACTGCACT
The DNA here is from genome assembly GCF_019279795.1 of Protopterus annectens. NCBI lineage: Eukaryota > Metazoa > Chordata > Ceratodontiformes > Protopteridae > Protopterus > Protopterus annectens. The sequence goes on along the minus strand of NC_056746.1, from coordinate 263,785,855 downwards.
TCTTGTTCCCAAAAATTTTAAATATTACACATATCATCTTGGCATAAATACTTTTCCCTTTTTAATGGGTGGTGTCAGATACAGGTATATAAAACTCACTATGTACTAAACAAGAATTATGAGATGGTCTTCAGTCACTGGAATTTG
>NC_056746.1:263660708-263780708 GCF_019279795.1 Protopterus annectens | reverse complement strand
TAAGCAAGAAACAGGCCTCACTACTTTTTGTAGTCCTTGTCTAGTATTTTCAGAACCAATTCCTGTGTACATTTATGAAATTTCTGCAATTTATTACAACTTCAAAACATATGTTTCCATGAGCCTACCACTACTTGTTTATATCGCCAGCATCCTCTGTATGCCCTATTAAACATTCTGCTTAGCTTGTGCAGGGTATAAAATATTTGTGAAGACACTTACAGCCAAATATCTGGACTTTTCTTGGTTTTGTCAGTTTCCTTAGTATGATATAAATCTAATGCTATCTCTCTTCCAATCGCACTACTCTCGTTTCCTCCCGCATTGTTACTCAATTCCTAGTTCATTGCCCATTTCTATTGTGTTTTAACGCCTGCTAATCAGTTTTTCTTCTCTTGCTTCTTCCAATCTAGCTTCCATTAATAAAGATATCATCTCAGGCCACTCTAACTTTTCCACTTTGTTTCATCATTATATTTTCCCAGTTATATTTTCCCTTTATGTCTCCCTTTTTTCAAATTCTTTTATCAAGTTGTTTAATATTCTCCACCTCTCTTCTTGTCATAATTATCACGTGAACTGAGTTGGACTCTCTTTCTGTTATCCCAATTGATTATTATTGCCATTATTTATTTGAAAATTGGGTTTGCCAAAGCCTATTGGTTTGAACTGAAAATTCAACCACCATCCTATGATCCCTTTCATTATTTTCCAGTAAATGCTGCAACAGGGCAAGTACCTTTTCTATTGTATTGTTTTTTCCCTGTCCTTCTAAATCTCAATGCACATCCTTTACTGTGATCCCACCCCCAGTGTTGTTAAAAACACTGCTTTCTAATTTGATCTGTAAGCCCTTTCCTGTAATTTATACCACAACCTTATTTGTATCATTAGGCACTAACATAACCTTCCATCCTACTCTAGGTCACTGCACTGCTCAAATATATTTGGAAATTCATTTTTTCTAGAGCTTTCCATATTTCTGGAGGTGGGTAATATACAAACATCTGTCTTGTATATAGTGTGCAAGCACTATAAACATATTTACAGCCTGGATCCTGTGATTCATTTCCATTTTTATAACTCATCGTTTTATCATTTTTATTTGCATCTCATTCCAAGATTCTCCTGGTGAGTCTTCAGAACTCTTCATTGACCATATCCATATATACTTCATTTTATTGTGACCCTAAAGTGTTGGGTAATCTTGTACTAGCTGGTATGCTGGAGCAGAGTTAATAATCAGTGCTTTTGTTTTCTTTTTTTCTTTATTAACATTATAGACAGCTACTTCTTTAAATTCCTCTAAGCTGCGGTGGTGCAGCGGTAGCGTTGTCGCCTCACAACAAGAGGTTCTCACGTTCGATTCTCACCTGGAGCACCTTCTGTGTGGAGTCTGCATATCCTCCCGGCGTGAATGGGCGTGCCTTCATTGAAGGTTTGGGATCGAGCTGGCACCTTGGCACCGTAAAAATCTACTGCCAGTCATTAGCAGACCGGATTTCCACTCTGGCGACCCCTAACCAGGAAAAGCCGAAAGAAAAACAACAACTTATTTAAATTCCTGTAGAATTTTAACAACTTTGGGATGTCTCTATCTGGATTAGTTAAGAAAATTACTATGCCATTAGCAAACGTCCCCAGTTTAGAATGCTAAACCCCCTGTGTACCATCCCTTTATCTTGAATTGATGCATCTTATTTGCCAATGGCTCCAGATACAATGCAAAAATCAGTGGGGATAATGGACACCTTTGCCTTGTTACCCTTTGGATGCTGCTGACATCTGAAGTTACCCTTCCATTCATTTTTATTTTTGCCTGTGCATCTTTGTATATATTTTTAGCAATAATGTCAGCCCCGGGGGAAATCTCAGAAGATCTAGTACTTTCCATAAATATGGCCCAGAGACCCTGTTGAATGATTTTTCATTATCTAATCCCATCACAATCAGTGGTTCCTTTGCCTCTTTTGCCCACTTTTTGAAACCAGTGAACTAAGAGAATTTTATCAAATGTTTGTCCTCCCTTAACAAACCCACATTGATCCAGCTCCACAATATCTGGCAATAGCTGTGCTATCCTATTAGCTAAAATTGCAGCAAATGTTTTGTAACCATGGTTTAATACTGCTAACTGCAAGCAAGAGGGGTAATTTCCTTCTTTGGCAATTGCTGTGGTAATAGCTTCTCTCCAGGATTGAGGTATTTAGTCCTGAACTCAATATTTCTTTGAATAACCTGACCAGTTGTTTTATCATAAGGCTCCCCCAATTTCCACACTTCAATGGGAGTCCCATCACTCCCAGGCGACTTACCTGTACCCTGCATGCCCGTCTGATCTTTGATATCTTGTTCTGTAATGGGTTTAACTCTCTGCTTTTTCCTCAGAAAGCTTTTTTAGTATCATATCACTTAAGAATGCCTCTGTTTGAACTCCTCAATCAGCATTACCTTCCTGTTCAGAAAACAGCTCTTCATAAAATCTTTATGATACCGACCCTGTCTGTTGTGGGTCATCCTTCATTTGGCCCATTGTATCATCCCTTATTCTTAATACCTGTCTCTCTACGTAGGTTGACATAATTTTTGTGCTAATATGTTTTGTAATTTCAGTGTGTTTGCTAAGCTCTGTCACTTTTTAGCATGTTATTATCACATCCTCCATGCATTTTCCCATTTTCGCCTTAATTCCCTCAGTGCTTTTTCTTTTTCTTTTTTTTTTTCTAGCTCATTTCTTTTTCTTGTTCCAAATTCAACTGGTTCCCCAGTTGCTATAGTTCTTCAATGAATTTTACTTAATTCCTGTTGCTACCACCTCCATTTCTCAACTATTCTTTGTCCTCCTGCTCTTTTAAATACACCTTCAACTTAGATTTTTCTCTTTCCATGTATTCTGTTAAGTCTTTCCCTTGTGTTTCATTACCTGTGTGCCTCTACCCGCATGTTTCTTTAGTATTTTCATCTTCTGTGGGTTTATCCACCAGCTGATGCTTATTCCCCATTGCCTGTCTAATCTATTTGGGGCATGGCTGCTCAATCTGCACTCTAGATATCAATCTAGGGTGTGTTAGCAGGCCCTCCTTATCTATTGTTAAATTCCAGTGCCCTCCCAGTAATAAAGTGCCTTGATGAAAAGTTGTCGCTTTGTCCAGTATTTCTCTTCCTCCCTGTTTCCAAGTTGTAGGTGATACATACATGTTCTCTAATGTCAACATTTGCCCTTCCAGTTGCCTTTCGGTAATATGTACCAAACTGCTTTATCTACTTGTGTTTCGTCTATTTCTAAATATTGTCTGTCCCTAATAAGTGCTAATATATCCCATTTCCTTCCCTTGCCTCAGCATAAAAACCCTTGCCTCCCCATTTTGAAATGAAGTGTTCATGTTTTTCCACCTTCAGGTGACTTTCTTGTAAAAATATTATCCCAAGCTTTCCAGGTCTTAGAAAAGTCAGTGTGCTTCTCTCTCCCAGGTCATTCCTTAGCACTAGAAACTATTGCTCTTTCAACACTGTCATCATTAGCCATATATCTGAGCTGGCGCCACCCCATGACCAGATTGTTTGTCTGATATTATAGAGTTCAGTCCCCCCCCACACACACACACACACACACACACACTCTTTCTGACTTTTATTCCACACCTCCTTATGGCTTGTTATTTCTCATTTTCTTGGTTTGTTTGCTCCCTGTAGTGAAAGCTTCATTGGGCTAACATGACCAGCCAACTGCTGCTATATTTCACTAGCATGCCTGATGCCAGATAGTGCCCAGTTTCTACCATCCAAGCTTTAAACCACTCTTCTTTCAAACACTATGCATGTTCACTCAACTAGTATTGTACCCCTCCTTCGCTAACAATCCACTGCTAACTCTCGAGTGCTTAAAGGAGAACCGAGTATTTATTTACCATATATTAGATCCCCCTAAACTGATGCCACTGAACTCTAGTATTAAACATATAAGCAGCACTATCCTGTGAATAGATTCCCCCATTGTGCTAATCCCCCCCCACAAAGTTGTCCACATTGTAAAGTTATAGTCAGGTGCTAAATTGTCCGCAGTAATATACTCTTTGTCCATATACAAGTTACTGTATGATTTGTCATCCATTCAGTTTTATACTCCCTCCTAGTATCAACAGCTGGTGATATTCATTGTCCCTTACATAAATTGTAACATTCTAATAGTCCACTTTTTATGAAACTCTATCCCTGGGTTACATTTCTTCTTCTTCATCTTCATCCAGGGCCTGAGGGTTTGTCTCATCTTCCACTTGCTGATTTGATTGTCTCATCCTCTCGATCATCTGTTCAACTGCTGTATGCCTGGCCACCCTCTTTGGCCAAAATATGTGGAATGGCTTGACTGGCATCCTGGCTTCTGCTGTTTTCTTCCCCGGCCCATTTGATTTGGTTAATATGTGGTTCCCCCCCATTTGATTTGGTTAATATGTGGTCCACACATTTGATTTGGTTAGTATGTGCCCCCCAATTATTACATTGCTGCACTACCATCATGCTATATCTGTCAAATTCCTCTTTGGCATCCACAGGATAAAGGAAAGCCATTGCCTAGACTCTGTCGCATATCGCCTACTCAGAGGTATGTCAAACCCAGAGCTGATGGACATGCTCCACTTAAAGAAATCCCAGTCCCTCCAAGTTACATGCTCTAGGGACCTAAACCTTGTCACCACAATAAACAGAACATGCTGGAAGGATAGATTCCTGTCCCAGAGACTTCCCATACTCTGGAACAAACTACCTATCTATATCAAACAAAGCTCTTGATTAGCACTCTTCAAGAAAAATCTTGATGATTGGATGGGAAATAGGAAATTCACCCCAGGGATCACTTCTGTGACTCTGCTCGACAGGGGCACAGGTAAATAATTTTCTTGGGTGGCGAAAGCCAGGGTACCTTTTTGGCTAGGCTTATATAGGCCCTAGGGCCAATAGCCTAGTACCTACTTATGAACCTATGAACCTATGGGAAAAAGATATTTAGTGTTGTCAGGTAGAGCAGTTTAAAATGCAAATTTAATTGCTTACAAAGTTTAACACAAAACCAAGCAGTCCTGGTGTCCAAAGAGCTCTTGAAGTCAAAGCAACAAGAATATCCAAGAAAAAAACAACAGGAGTTCAACGCCAAAGACTATTTTAATCAGTAAAATAATAAAACACACAGGGCCAGCGTTAGCATTTTGGGGACCCTGCAAATGTCGAGTTGGGGGGCCCTTGAACAATTCCAGTCTAAGTATCACCCTGTTACTGCCACCCCTCCTATACAACCTTTTTGTTTATGCTGTAGTGTTTTAGAGGTATTATACACAGACTGAACTGTGGCTACAGTGCTTTTACATTATGACAGGCCTGTGTACCACATTATGTTGGCCCATCTCACAGAAGGACAGTCAGAGTTACTGGCATTTAGTTGTAGCCATGATACATTACAACAACTCTATATACATGGCTGGACTTATGTGAAATGGTGCCCTAAGCACTGCACCCCCACACACACACACATCCAGTGGACTCCAATCTGCTCCACCCCCCACTCTCCACATTATGCACCTTCCCCACTCTCCACATTATGCACCTTACTTTTTTCCCCTTTTTTCACATTTTGCCCTACTCTTCAGCGCTTTCAAGAATTCATGATTTTCTATATGCTCTGAAATGCATTTTACTTTATTTTTTCTTTTAATACAACCATGTACTCCAATGAGAGCTTGAATAGAAACTGTGATTAAGGAAAGAAATTCAGTGTTGCTGTTCAGCTTTAGTTTTCCTTGCATTTTAAAACATTTTCCCAACCTTTTAATCCAATGATGGCCTGAAAAAAAAATCATGACTCAGAAAAGAATTTCACTCTTACTTTTTTCTTTCAAGAAAGATATATTTTGTAGCCAAGGATTAATGTTTAAAGCTGACAAAATAGTAGCTCACAATAAAGTAACAATACATTTGTTGTAAGGACACACAAATCCTTTTTGGGAATACTGCCTGCCTCCCTAGCCTCCCCCAAAGAAAAAAGACAGCCACTGCCTGGGCATCTTTCTGATGTTAGATTGGGATGAAAACAGAAGTTCACAAGGCATTCACCACTATATGTGCCTGGTGCAAGACTGTGACTAAAGTGGAAAAAAATAATGACTACAGTAATGAATTCCACTTTGCTGCTAATATACAGTACACTGCCCTTGCACATGCTATAGTAACTTTTTTGTACACCTCTGAGGTCTGTGAGAAAAGTAAAAGAAACTATGACTCTGTCTCCAACAGAAGCTATAATGACCTCTTCTGTATATGGCTAAGGTTTGATTGTGATGAGAATTAAAAAAATAATGAACACACAATCGCCAGGCCCCAACACCATCTGCAGCAACCTCACAGACACACATCTATGCAGGGCTGGTTTTAGAATGGGTGTGGTTGAGAGTACAGGCTATCACTAAGTCCATGTCAAAATACATTTATATATTGTGGCATAGGGTGCCCATCAGACTCCTAGAAGCTCTAAGTATCTGAATTTTCTGTGATGTATTTTATGCCTTACTTTTGAAATAAACTGCATTTTTAACTGCTACACACAGAAGGGTTGTGTAAATGCACAGCATTATTGTGTGTGTGTGTGTGTGTGTGTGTGTGTGTGTGTGTGTGTGTGTGTGTGTGTGTGTGTGTGTGTGTGTGTGTAAATAAAAATCAGTGATATTTTTTACCAAACACACACTTGCATAACCATAGCTTTGAAATTATTTCTGCAAATAGCAATACACTGTGCTAAGTGGTCATCAAACAACAACAGGGGTCAGTACATTTTATTTACCTTATTGAGGAGTAATGTATACCTATCACTGTCACTGATTTCACAGAATGTACCTGATTTTGCCTCATAAGTTTTACTCTATCCCTCATAAAAATGTTTGATATTCTGGTAAATAATTCAGGATTACAATCAATAAATCCAGACACCAGAGTTTCATAATTCTTGTTATCCAAAAAATCAAGGTTGATGCAAACTATATTATTCTATTAGCTTTTTAAGTGAATTAAGATTAATATTTAAAAAGTGTTCCTAATTTTGAGCCTTTATTCTGATATTATGTGTGGCTTCACCCAGAATCCTTGAGCAAAGACTCTGACAGTTACAGATTTTGGTGTTCTGCCAGTATTTATAAGACTCCCCGAAAGAAGAAGGAAAAAAAACATTCCTGACGACAAACAAGCATCAGCTCTTCTTAAAATCCAAGGTAAACACTGAGGCGGGTCACTCTGGGCTGCTCATTTCTATCAATTATCTTGCTCATGTTCATTCACTGATTATAAGCTTTATCCTAAAAGGATCATACCACAACACTGTTTTGGATAAAAAGCATAATCAGAAAATTAATAATATTTTTCCTCCTCATTTTCTCCCAACCAGCAGCAGGTTTTGTAGGGTCACCTCACAATCATTAATGATTTTGCACTAATTTGTCAGAAAACCACAATTTTATTAAAAATGGGCCAAAAATATGGGGCAAAAATCTAGACATTCTGCGAAAATCTGTATAGTTAAGAGGTATGCTGACCCTAGTCTGGAATTCTAATATGTAAAAAAAAAAAACACAACTTACTTTCCTGAGTGCTGCAGCCATTCAGGTCCCTTGTGTCACTGAAGTGAACTTGACTGAGTACAGCTTACCGACAAATCAAACAAAAGAAAAAAAAATGGAAAAAAGTTTGCAATCACATGGTGTCATCACACAGCTGTGTGGATGTCCACCACAAGCTGCCGAGGAACAAACAGAGGAAACAGAAAAACCCATGGCTGCTGCATGGTGGCCTTCGTTCTCAGTGGAAACAATCGGGGGCTCCTCCCAGCAGCAGGTTCCGAACACCGGCTATGCTTAGACTACTCATTACTACTGATATTACAAAAAAAGACAAAGTAGAAAATTAATGAGCACACGTTTAATAAATATTAATATAAAACTTGAAAATCAGGCACAAAACAAATGAAAAGGGATCAGTTTGGTAGCCCATCAAGGCAAACTACAAACCTCTTAGTCTAGTGGTAACTTTACTCTGCAAATTTAGTAAGAAATAACTCTTGAAAAGATAAGGTATATATTTTTTAATTAGATTTGAGGAGTTTTAATCTAAAATTTACACCATTTCAAACTTTCTTCCATTACGGTCAAGGTCACATATGCTTAAAAAAAACAACAATGAACAACACTGATGAAGTAATGGATACACTAAAATGATAATAATACTGTCTCTATAAACTAACAAGTGCATAGTCACACTAACTTTTTATTTACCTTCTTTACTGACATCAGTACACTTCAAACAAAAAGAAATTAAGTCTTCCAGATCACCATACCACCATTTTAGCAGAACACAAGAAATACTTGGATTTATGTAATCCATCTAATTTTTAAGGACATATCTACTCACTCCAAGGATATAACTGTACCATTTTATATTTTACTGATTTGACCCATTATGAAATACAACATTGTGTTGATTACCTTCAGACAAGCCATCTTAAACAACATAAAAAAGTAAAGTTTTTTATTATAAATTCACAGAGTTTATATAATTGAGCTGCTGATAAAGGCTTCAGGAATTGTCATTTTATTCAATTTCTTATACAAAAAATGCAATTTTATTAAAACTGGGCCAAAAATATGGGGCAAAAATCTACACATTCTGTGAAAATCTGTACAGTTAATCATCATCTTCTTTCGGCTGTTCCCATTAGGGGTCGCCACAGTGGATCACCTGTTTCCATTTCTTCCTGTCCTCTGCATCTTGCTCTGTCACACCAACCACCTGCACGTCCTCTCTCACCACATCCATAAACCTTATCTTAGGCCTTCCTCTTTTCCTGTTACCTGGTAGCTTCATCCTTAGCATCTTTTTCCCAATATACTCCGCATCCCTTCTCAGCACATGTCCAAACCAACGTAATCTTGCCTCTCTGGCTTTGTCTCCAAACCTTCCAACCTGGGCTGACCCTCTAATATACATATTCTTAATCCTGTCCACCCTCATCACACCCAGTGCAAATCTTAACATCCTTAACTCTGCCACATCCAGCTCAAACTCCTGCCTTTTTGTCAATGCCACTGTCTCCAATCCATATAACATAGCTGGTCTCACTACCCTCTTGTAGACCTTCCCTTTCACTCTTACAGGTACTCGTCTGTCACAAATCACTCCTGATACTCTTCTCCACCCACTCCATCCTGCCTGTACTCTCTTCTTCACCTCTCTTCCACACTCACCATTACTCTGAACTACTGACCCCAAGTATTTAAACTCATCCACCCTCGCCACCTCTACTCCTTGCATCCTCACCATTACTCTATCCCTCTCATTCACACACATATATTCTGTCTTAGTCCTGCTGACCTTCATTCCTCTTCTCTCTAGAGCATATCTCCATATCTCCAGGGTCTCCTCCACCTGTTCCCTACTCTCACTACAGGTCACAATGTCATCTGCAAACATCATAGCCCACGGGGACTCCTGTTCTGATCTCGTCTGTCAACCTGTCCATCACCATTGCAAATAAGAAAGGGCTCAGAGCTGATCCTTGATGTAACCCCACCTCCACCTTAAACGCATCCGTCACTCCCACCGCAGACCTCACCGCTGCCACACTACCCTCATACATATCCTGTACCACTCTTACATACTTCTCTGACACTCCTGACTTCCTCATACAATACCACAACTCACTCCTCTCTAGGCACCCTGTCATATGCTTTCTCCAAGTCTACAAAAACACAATGCAACTCCTTCTGACATTCTCTGTACTTCTCCATCAATACTCTCAGAGCAAACATCGCATCTGTAGTGCTCTTTCCCAGCATGAAACCATACTGCTTTTCACTAATCATCACATCCCTTCTTAACCTAGCTTCCACTACTCTTTCCCATAACTTCATGCTGTGACTGATCAATTTAATCCCTCTGTAGTTACTACAGCACTGCACATCATCCTTATTCTTAAAAATCGGTACCAAAACACTTTTTCTCCATTCCTCAGGCATCCTCTCACTTTCCAAGATTTCATTAAACAATCTGGTTAAAAACTCCACTGCCATTTCACCTAAACACCTCCATGCTTCCACAGGTATGTCATCTGGGCCAACAGCTTTCCATTCTTCATTCTCTTCATAGCTATCCTTACTTCCTCCTTGCTAATCCATTGTACTTCATGATTCACTATCCCTACATCATCCAACCTTCTCTCCCTCTCATTCTCTTCAATCATCAACCCCTCAAAATACTCTTTCCATCTCCTCAACACACTCTCCTTGCTTGTGAGTATGTTTCCCTCATTATCCTTTATCACCTTTACCTGCTGCACATCTTTCCTAGCTTGGTCCCTCTGTCTAGCCAATCGGTACAGGTTCTTTTCTCCCTCCTTAGTGTCCAACCTTTCATACAACTCTTCATATGCCTTATCCTTAGCCTTCGCCACCTCTCTCTTTGCCATGCACCTCATCTCCTTATACTCCTGTCTACTTTCTTCATCTCTCTGACAATCCCACTTCTTCTTTGCCAACCTGTTTGCCTGTATACTCTTCTGTATTTCCTCATTCCACCACCATGTCTCCTTGTCATCCTTCCTCTGTCCCGATGTGATACCAAGCACCTTTCTAGCAGTCTCCCTTACTAGCTCTGCTGTAGTTACCCAGCTATTTGGTACCTCTTCACTGCCACCCAGTGCCTGTCTTAACTCATCCCTGAACTCCACCTCACAATTACCCTTTTTCAATTTCCACCATTTGATCCTTGGTGCTGCCCTCACACTCATCCTCCTCTTCTTGATCACCAATGTCATACTACAATCCACCATTCTATGCTGCCTAACTACACTTTCCCCTGCCACCACTTTACAGTCTCCAATCTCCTTCAGACTGGCCCTTCTACATAAGATATAATCCACCTGTGTGCATCTTCCTCTACTCTTGTATGTCACCCTATGCTCCTCCCTCTTGTTAAAAATATGTATTCACCACAGCCATATCCATCCTTTTCGTAAAATCCACTACCGTCTGACCTTCTGCATTCCTTTGCTTAACACCATACCTACCCATCACTTCCTCATCCCCACTGTTCCCTTCACCAACATGCCCATTTAAATCTGCTCCAATCACCACTCTCTCACCCTTGGGTACAGTCATCACCACTTCATCCAATTCACTAATCTGTACAGTTAATATGTTACTTAATTTCAACATATAGTCATGCTCCTTCTAAATGCAATATATAAAAAATATGTATACAAAATGTATAAGACAACTGCCTTACAACGACCCTACTCTGGAATTCTAATATGTAAAAAAAAAAAAAAAAGACATCTTACTTTCCTGGGTACTGCAGCCATTCAGGCCCCTCACTTCATTGAAGCGGACATGACTGAGTGCAGCTTGCTTTCAAATGAAAAAGAAAAAAATAACAAAAACAAAGTTTGCAATTGCCCGGTGAAGTCACACAGCTGTGTGGATGTCCATCGCGAGCTGCCGAGGAAGTAAAGGAGGAAATGAGAAACCCGCGGCTGCTGCATGGGGGCCCTCATTCGTAGGGGAAATAATTGGGGGCTCCCCACGGCCGCAGGTTCTATGGTTGCCTAATGCCAGCTATGAAAATACAGCAAAGCTTTCAAGTTACAAAACTCTTTCTCAGTGCAATTACACATCTCATTACCTTCACAGTGTCTAAATATTTACACCAGCCAGTCATACATATTCTTAAAATCACATAGGTTATTAAATAGCTAAATGCAGTTAAAATAAAACAGCATAGTAAATGCAACACACACACACACACACACACACACACACACACACAGTTATCTCATTCACTCCAATGGAGCTCAGGAAGTTTGCACTATAACTTCCAATGGGCGGAGCCTAAGCCTTTTCAGAGAATCAGATTTTGTCCTCACATTTCAAACAAATGCTCATATCTCTAGAACTGTAAGGATTATTAAAGAAATATAAATGCAAACTCTTCAGCACAAACTCTTTTTACACTGGTAGTATTCTTTATGTTCTAGGTCTTAAACCAAATTTTAGAAGTCACAGTAAACCTAGTAACTATTAAATGTGTAACATTTTGTAAACAACTTAACAAATATATCGGCAACCACTAAAGTTACACACAACCCCCCCCCCCCCCGGACTCTGTATGCCTTGCACGGCGTGCAGGATTAGTGCAGGAGCTCTAGCAGGCAATATGTCTGCCGTGCAATCCAGGAACAGCCTACAGGGGCGTGCACAATTGCTCCTGCACTAGTCCTGCATGGACTAAAACCCTGTATGCAAATCACCCCAGGAAGCTTGCAACCGGCCATGCTGGACTAGTGCAATCTGCAGAAATGTACTCGGTTAGTAACCGAGTACATTTCTGCAAAATCCAAAACAGAGCTGTGACAGCTCCAAATGAAGGCTGCATATCAGTCAGGAAACATGCCAATGGCCAAGTATAAGGCCACTGGCATTGCAAACAGCCTAAAACTATAAAAAAATCAACTTTTATTTTCTTTTTAGCTGATCTCGGCTGTTTAAGCATAGGGCAGCAGTGCTCAAATGGGATCGGGGAAAAATAATAAAATAAACCTAAAATTAGCATTCTAACTAAAATCACTATTCTGCCATCCAAGCTCAGTGTGAGACATGTAACTATGCATTAGCAGGCAATCCTATGCAAATGAGGGAAATGATAGTGAATCCCAGTTTTCCCCAGCATGCTAGTCAGATCCCAACAGTGTAAGACTAGGAACAGCTTGGTGCAAGCCTAGGAGTTAACTGCCATCATGGGGGAGAGGGGTGTCAGGCATACTGTAAGCGGATTGGAGTCCTGTGGCTCAGGTTTGCTCCTAGCTAAGCACAGCTAAACAAGGGGGTGTGTCTGACTCTGCCTAGCACTCTTTACATTGCCTAAGTGGGTGTGCATGCCGCACACCGGGTTTTAAAGGTTTAATACAAAATTAAACCAAGAAATAGCAGCTCTGTGCACATTTGAACACTCTGTTTGCGTGGCACGCCCCTGGGCTTAAACAGGAAGGCAGTGGGAAGGGAAAACAGCAGTAGGAAGGTAATCCAGGAGAACTAGCATAGCTAGCAGGTGAAATGTATCACAATCAGCCAATTACACAGGCAGCAGACCAGCCCAGTCCAGAATACTACTATAAACTAAGCAAACACCTTCCCCTCTGTTTTTTTCCCACACTCTACAGCACTGGTGTAAACAAGCAGGAAACTTTTAACACATAAATCAACAAAATAATAGGGGCTGCAATAGCTATCATACAATAACTTGTAGAAGAGGCTGAGGGTGGTGAGGATGTGAATGCTGTCAACTAACCCACAGTGAGGAGACGGAGAAGAGTGTACAGACCCAGGGTTACTACCAGGGGCTACATGAGCTGGAGATAGTGGAGAGCTATAGGGTGGACAGGGACCTCTTACAGCAAATTGTTGAGCTGTGCCGGCCATGCCTGGGACATAGAACAAACAGAGGGAAACCCATCCCAGTGGATACCAAGGTATGTATAGGCTTAAGATTACTAGCTACAGGTACCTTGCAAAGGCCAACTGGGGATATGATGGGGATCTCACAGGCATCAACATCCAGGGTACTCCACCAGTTCCTGGATGCCATGTCAGCACATGTCAGTGAGCACGTATATTTTCCCAACACCCGTGAGGCATTGGCCAGCAATATGCAACTGTTCCAGCAAATAGCAAAATACCCTGAGGTAGTGGGTGCTATAGACTGCACGCGCATACACATCAAAGCACCACCTGGTGAGCAGGGTAGGGCCTACATCACCTGCAAGGGCTTCCCCTCCATCAACTGCCAGGTCATGTGCGATGCCCAGGGCATAATAATGATTGTGTGTGCTGGCTGCCCTGGAAGCTATCACGATTTCCACATCTGGCATCTGACACAGCTGTACCAGAGATGTGCCAATGGAGACATCCCTCACGGTCACCTAGTGGGGGATGCTGGATACGCACTGGAGCTGTGGCTGATTGACACCCATCAAAAATGTACACACACCCGAACAAGAACTCCATAATGAGGCACACGCACAGACCAGAATTATAGTAGACCATGTGTTTGGGATGCTCAAGTCACGGTTTCGGTGCCTGGACACATCCGGTGGAGCCTTGCAGTACTCACCAACTACATGTACCCAAATTGTCCTCATATGTGCCATGCTACACAATATGATCCTGCGGGAACAGCTGCAGCAGGAACAGCACAGGGCAGGGCCGCACAGCCCCCCCCCCCCACCATTGCCAAGGCCTGCACAGGCACAGAGTGACTTGAAAGAGGATCAACCTGAGCCTGCCCCAGTAGGCCGAAGGAGGCATGGCCAGTATGCCCTGGCCTTGGCAAAGAGGCAACACATAGCACATACACTGACACATGAGGGACCCAGGGAATAACACCTCTCTCTGAATCTCACATACAGTAAAAGGGATGCCAAACATTATACTACCTGTGCTCAACCATGTGTAGGGAGTGTACTATGTGTATCCGACATAGGCAGCCCTGCAGCACCACCATCAATACTGGGACACCCACAAGGTAAGTGACTCACACATGCCAGTCAGGAGGGGTTCACATACCCAACAACAGTCACAGCCAGCAGGACAGGTGTAGACAAACACAAATAAAGGCTGTGCAATGGCCTCTGAATGATGCCTATGGGTAACCCCCCCAGGCCTACACAGACAGACTACAGCAGATCAGGCAGTTGGATGTTAGCTCTGAAGGGTAGGAAGTCAGAAACTAGTATGTAGGTAAATCAAAGCTAAGATCTGTAGTACACTGGTATGCCTCTAGTCAGCATGATAGTTAAGAATACAGAATGAAATGGAGTACCTGACATGCCAGTACAGTCATAGCAAATGTGTACAGGTGTCAGGTGTGCCCCCACTCTACTTAGTAATGTAATAACAGTCAGGTGTGCCCCCCAGTCCTGTGTAGAAATGTAGAAATAGTCAGGTGTGCCCCCCCATCCTACGTAGAAATGTAGTAACAGTCAGGTGTGTCCACCCCCAATCACGTGTAGAAATGTAGAAATAGTCAGGTGTGCCCCCCATTCTACATAGACATGCAGTAACAGTCGGGTGTGCCCCCCCCATCCTATGTAGAAATGTAGTGACAGCCAGGTGTGCCCCCCCAATCCCATGTAGAAATGTTGAAATAGTCAGGTGTGCCCCCCATACAACGTAGAAATGTAGTAACAATCAATGCCAAATGATCAACGGATACCTTGCAGAAACAGTATGCTACCTGTAGGTGTACAACAGAAAGGTCTACACTGCAGTACAAACTACCTGGACTCAATCTACACATTCAATACAGGCGAGCATACTGGGTATGCTCACACACTTAAACACATGAAGGCCATGTCTGCAAACACCAGTGGACCCGACATATCTGGCAGTCACAGATGTTAGTGCAGACACTCCTCAGTATGCACCACTCATGCTTTGCACACACAGTAGATAGTAGTACAGACATATATCTAAGGACAACACACTATAACAAGCCAAAGGTAGACAGATGTACATAGATGTGTGGAAGAAGGTGACTGTGACAAGGAGCCATTCAGGCCTGTCCCACCCAGCACACAGCCAAAGGGCCACAACCACATGAGGTTCAGATGTCATTCACTGTAGATACTAGCCACCGGTATCTGTCAGCATTACAGACTATGTGGTGCAAGTGCTAGCTGTGCAACATGACTGTACAAGGGAGTAGTCATCTAGTAGCTGTATACATGTACCTGTGAAATATGACCCTGTGTGTGCCTGCATGTGGTGTATCAACATTTAAATGAATGGGTTATGGCCCATGCACACACACTACCCTCCCCATAGCCCTGAGTTAATTCACTGTGAAATACACCTTTGGGGAAGTTGTAGCCCAGTAATCTCCATGGCATGTTCTATAACTGCATACTGCTGTAGTGTGATAAAATAGGTAGGAGTTCTAATCCCAGACTTGGCAATTGTGTGTGTGTGTGTGTGTGTGTGTGTGTGTGTGTGTGTGTGTGTGTGTGTGTGTGTGTGTGTCTGTATTTGCCATTCATATCCTACGTGGTGGTGGTTTTGAGTGTGTAACAACTGATCTCAATGTGGAGCCAGTTTTGCAAACTTCTTACATGGTGGTTCAAGTATATATCACAATGTCCACCATACAGGGATGACAGATGTGAAATAGCCGAAAGGCTGGAGTGCAAATCCATACCCCTAAATGTGACATCAGTGCCAGCTGAACAACGTTAGCAACCCTTGTATTACCCAGGGAACACTCTCAACCTGTATCTCATACACACGCACACTTGCCTAGGCAACAGCCACTATGTTGGTAGTACCCTGAATATTGACCACTGATAGAAACCATGGTGTGATTGCAGTGGGATACAGAGGGCATGGTACCCTCTCCATCAGTCCAATAGGCATGTACATGCTGTCAGTGCACCTCCCTCATTTTCCCCACTGGACACCTGCAACACCTGTGGTGCCATCAAATGTGACCCACAAAGGGCATAACATGACTGAAACACAAGCCCTGTATGCACAGATGCCACTGACACCAGGGAATACCAGTATCATGCTATCAATGTAGGTGCAGGGCCAGCCTGCTGTCCATTAACAGTTCCCACCACATGAGGCCAGGACTGGAACATCTGATGGTAACAATCTGTGTACACAACATGGGCCAGACACCCCAGATACAGTTCCACATGTTACTGTACATGCATGTAGGAGGTGTGCACATCCCAGACACTATCCATATCATGGACTAAGGAACACATATATGGCAAGCAATGCACAGCATTGGCCACAGGCAATAGTCACCCAGGTGACTGGATGATGAATACAATACCCACCTGTGTGGGCAACTCCAGACACTACACCACTGAGCCACAATGCAAACCATTTTCATGTGGCTTGATGCCCACATGTATGTCAGTACTTTCACCCATGTCTGTGTGTGCGGTGTATGATCTGTACGACCACATTCACACTCAGTACAACCCCCATTGGTATACTGAAGCATGCTGTCTGATGTCAGACACCTCCACATACCCTTTGCACATATAACCCCTATATGACCCCTCTGGTGCATGTGATACCTGCACAGTACTATGTTGTTTCAATCCCACTAGTGATGAGTTGTATTCCTGGCCCTGCTAAGTGTGGCAATGTGTGTACATCCCTGAGAGACTGTGGCTGTGTTGACACTGACACCTGTTCATGTGGGCAGGCACATGCACTACACCTACCACATAGCTACCATATCCCTGTTGCAGATGTCACTAACCATCACATGTACGTTCTGAGGGCTCCCCAACATGTAACCTATGTGGTGCATCTATTAACTGCATGGACATGTGATAGCACTACATAGTCGTCAGGGGTTTGATACCCTGTACTGATAGACGTGTGACACAAACATGCTTAGGTTTTACTCCCCCACCCTTCCCTGGCTTTTCTGTGCTTCACTCTGCCTCTCTTACTCCCTCTGTGGTGGATGTGGAGACTTACACCTGCTTTGCTTAGGCAGCAGCATGTGTATTTTAAGAGATGCTCAGGATCAGCTGATGGCCTCTGCACGAATTGCAGCTCTCCTCTAGCTGACTGCATTTGGAACAGCTGTGGTAACATTCCCATAGCCAGTTGCATGGAAACACACACACCAATATCTAGGTACATTATGTTGGTGTTGGGCCTTTCATTCACTGTGAGCAGGAACTCAATCTGTTGTTTGGCAAACAGCATCTCAGATGGATTGGGGTTTACCTCTAACAACATGCACTGTGGAAACAGGCCAACACACAGGAGAGGGATGTGCCTGACCTGCCTACAGACTGTAAGTGCTGCTATACTGCATTTGGAGTAATGTTGGTTTAACAGGGTGTGTGTGGATATGGCTGTCCTACATGTTTTCATACCTGCCATATCAGTGCTATGTTCATGAGGGAACACTCATCTGTAGGGCCATCTGCAGACTGACCAGTGTGTGGTGCCTTATGTTCCAGGTGTTACCCTCAAAACACCTATCTGTGAACTGCAGAAGGTAGTATGAGGACTGCAATCTGTAGATGGTGACAGCCGTGTGAGTTACTGACTTCATATCCCTCATAGGACATATGGTGCAACAAACCATGTTACAACAGTAAATGTATGAGGTTATCACAGCAACATGTCAATATTGGCCCTGTGAATGTGCCTCCAGCCACAACCCTGTCAACCTTTGTACATATGTCATGCAGTAAGGGGTGCATATGTACTGTACACCATAATTAGTGACATATCTGATAACAGGCCAGTGAGATATCAGACTGCTACATATGTAATGTATAGTAGGGATTATATTTGATGACATAACCTGGACATTCCGTGGTTGTGTGTACAGTACTGAGGTCTGTGTATTTATGGTGATTGTCAGCAGTGTGTGTATTGTTAATATGTACCTTGGCCTGTGTACAGACTGTGGTAGATGTCATTGTTCTTGGTCCTCTTCTATCTGATGTTACATGTTGCTCCACTGTATGTTTACCTTTCGGCTTCCATGTTTGTGGGGCCATACATGCACATGTCCCATACCACAAACAGGCAGTGGACCACACTGTGTAGCGGCCCAGTATATGTAGGGTTACTGTGTGAGTGGCACCTATGAGGTCGGTGTTGAACAGATCATCCATATACTGTAATAATACACTAGCATGCCATATGTAGCTGTGGCTGTGTTCACTTTGGTTGTGGTGATGCACTTTCACACAGGTGTATGTTTCTGTTTTGCTTTGGCATCCCTGTAGAGCTTGCTATCTATGCAGGTACATGTGCATTCCCCCATAGGAAATGTAGGCCAATGTTGAGCCAGTCTGCCTGTAGCCTGCACAGTGCTTTGTTACATGCCTAGCAGCTTAGTGTACTTACCCAGTGAAATGTAATGTCCAGATACTTGTCAGATGTACTGCTGTCGGACCACCATAACAGTCATGTATGTCGGACAGAGAAGTAGGATGCTGTACAGATGTATGTCAATATCTAGTGAGTGGTATGGGGCCATGGCACCTCCTTACCAGTGGTTATTATGTGGCAGGACAGACAGGGATGTGTGAATGCATAACCTATGGGGGCACATGTATACCAGTAGTTACGTGTTATACCCATCTACATGGCTGTTAACATCCACATTGTCAGGATTGGTCCATATGTCATGCACTAAGGGGTTATGTGTATACCTCTGGACTGTCCAGAGTATGTCAGACTGTCCAGCTATATTGGCCATTATCTCTGATGTAGTCCACAGGAGCATTACTTGCTAGCAGTGGTACTGTACCATGATGTCCTTAGGCTGTCAGTAGCCAGTGGCACACATGTTAAAAGCAGATGTGACCTCCCACACACACCACATCTGTGAAGACAATCCCTGTTACAGTAGCAATACTCTACAAATATACCTGCTATACATACCTGATATCCCCTTATACTACGAAGTTGGGACTACATGGGGCTGAGGTAGGGCTACACACCATGTTCAAGACATATGGTGATGATATATGTACATATACTTATCCAGATATCTATATAGACATACACGTATAAATATCGACTTACATAGATGGATATGTATATGTACATAGATATACAAATAAACACTCAGATATATACAGAGCAGTATATATCTACACATATACAGATAGAGATACATATGCACATTACGTGTGGATATCTACATATATATTGACAGTAGTAGGTATATCAGAATAGATATGTATGCACATATAGTTATTGATATTTACATACATACCAACATAACTAGGCATATCTGTACACATAGGATGTGCATACATATATAGCTATATATATATATATATATATATATATATATATATATATATATATATCTGGTTCTACCTCACATAAACGAAACACCACAACACCGACAACGCAATCACCGAAACCACATAACCGACAGTACAAAAACACGAAATCCCACATGCCCGACAACGAAATAACCGACGGTACACAAACACGAAACCTCATACACTTCACACACCACAATCAACAACCAAAACACATTCCCCGTCCAAAACCCACATACACAACACAAGCACACCAAAATCCATACAAACCCACACTAAACCTCACATACACAACTACCTACAACCCTAACCCAAACCCTAACCCTAAGGTCCGTCACTACCGCACACTTACCTGACCCACTCCCTAACCCTAACTCACTTATCCCGCCACTAACCCAAACACAATCACTACCGCACACTTACCTGACCCGCTCCCTAACCCTAACTCACTTATCCCGCCCCTAACCCAAACACAATCACTACCGCACACTTACCTGACCCGCTCCCTAACCCTAACTCACTTAACCCACCCCTATCCACACTTACCTTACTCGCACCCTAACGTCCGTCACTAACGCATACTTACACAGCCTTTTCCCATGTCGGCATCCTCGGCGTCGGTGCTTTCATCCGTCGGGTCGGTCTTCTGCTTGTCGATCTTCTAGGTCCCGTCGCGTCGGTCTTCTGCGCTGTCGATCTTCTGGGGCTCGCGATTTCCCTGTCGATGTTCCGGCATGTCGTTGAAGTGAGGTAGAACCATATATCTATATATACATATAAGTCTATGGGAACGCTACAGAATCCTGAAAGCCCAAAGTCCTGAAGACCATCGGGGTGAGCTGCCTCAAGGTATATGGATGTACATTACCATACAATCCACCTTGATTAAATGCAGGCATACTGCCACCTGCCATACAGACTGTTCTGTTTGTCAGTGTGCTTGTCATGGTGTCAGTTGTGCCTTGTTTTGTAACAGTTACATCCCATTGTGTCAGCTGAGGTCTTTACCCCCAGGGATTGGCTACAGAGTGTAGATAGAGGCTGCTGTACTATTCATCTGCATTACTTACTGTTGATTGTCTGGTAGCCTGTGGCCCAGTCTGTCTTTACTATTGTACTATTTGACGGTCTTGGCCTGGACAGCAACATTACTTTCACTTTTCCCGCCCTAATTTCTTTAAAAGAAAAGAAAAAGGGGTTGATCAGAAAGGGGTGAAAAAAGGGGCACAAAGAGGGAAAGACAGCAGGGAAAATAGCCAGGGATGTGCAGGAAGGGTGTAAGGAAGGTCCATAGCTGCCCATTTCTTCAACAGCAACAGCTGTGCATATACACTGAATTTGGAGGTAGGTTTGGACACTCAAACCCCTGTGAGGGGGTGAGGACAACAAAAATAAGTTGTGATGCCAATTAGACCGGATTACATCTGTCCAGTGGCCATGTGTGCGAAATGGACAGCTATGAATGGGGAGAGATTTTTTTGTGGGAACAGATTGCCCTTTTTTTTCAGGTGAGAGTGGGATGTTGAGGAGGGGTAGTAGGTATATTTGGGAAGGTAGGTTGGGTAGGTTAACAGACAAGACAAGCAAGATGCATACAAGGGCGTTATATGACACATGTGGGGGGTAAACACCTTGATGGGGAGTGGTGTTGGGAAATCGGAAGCCCATGAGCCCCCTAGTGGAAACAGTGGGACTGAAGTCCCCACCCATGGGCAGTCACCACTGCACCTTCACAGCCCCAAAGGTGGCTGTGCTGGGGGCTGAGTCGCAAAGCCAGGCTGAATCTCTAATTGCAACATGCGGCCCTCGAGTGGGTGTAGAAGATCACCAAACTGCTGGTTGGTCTCTCTATGCACTACAACCCAGACCTGATGACGGGTGACAGGTGCCTGTCCACACCCACTCCCAGGGAGGGCGAGCCCCATCCCCTGAGGTGGTTCCATCCAAAGGTGGTGCAGGACCAACAGACAAGGAGGTCCCAGGTTGGGCCCCAGACATGCTGGTGCCTGGTGCCACAGCCAGCTGAGGTAGTACAGGTGGGTCCACTGGGACCGGCCTTCCCAAGCATGCTGTCCATCACAGTTGTGTCTGCTATATAGATATTGTTGTATATCTCCTATCTGCTTTCTGTCTTATTAATCCCCTGTGCTTTTGCATTCTGACCTTGTATTACAACACTCATACAAATTTCCTAGACAGTTATATGTTGTAAGACAGTGTGGTTAACAGTGATGTGTAATACCTCATTATTCAGAGCAATGGCATCAGTCACACTGCCATACAGTACCAATGTAAACAGTACCAGTACTGGGTATCATTCTTGTATTTCTGGGCACAGTGTTGGTATCTGACAGTCTTGTGGGAGAAATGTTTATTAACACTATCTGAATGTTCCCACACACAGTTCCAGATTCAACATTATTATTATGCACATACATCTCACTCTGTTACTGTACACACTCTGATAACAGCTTGACAAGTTGGGATGTAAATGGGACATACGTGGCTTCTTAGTCTCTTAAGGTATTGTAGAGTTGCTAGTGTGCCAGCTTTGTTCTCATAGATGTGTGTCAATCAGTTATATTTCCTGTTTGCTGCCTATACTTCTGGGATCATCCCACTGATTTCCTAGGGGGACAGGTTGATAGGCAACAGATATAGGCCACTTTACTGGACATTCTGGACATATCTGTACAGTTGTGGGATATGATTCTGTATGCAGAGTACTACCACTGGTAGGATTTGAACCGTGGCTGTATGTGCTAAAAAACAGCAGTTCACATTTCAGTTGCATGTGCTATTTGTGTTTTGTTGTCTACATTTTCCTTGTTTTCTGTCTATGTGTCTCTCAGTTGTACTAAATGGCCTCTGGGGATTACACCTGTCATATACAGGCATTCCTACACATTCAATTTATGGAGCACAGAGTGGGTAACAGTGCTTAATACTACAGTACTATTACATGATTGCTAAACTACATTACCATATAATACCAGAGTATACATATGTAGTCCAGCAGTTAGACCTTTATTGTCAGATTATTCCACTTTTATTGACATACAGACAATATGAGACTCTTCCTGCCATAATCTCTAGTGTATGCAGTACTTGCGTTGGACTATACAGGTTTTATACAGGCAATTAATTTACTACTACTTTTAGTTTTATTCCCTATGACAATAATTGCATGAGTATTACTGACCTGTCTCACGTCGCAACCTCACCAGGCGACTGACGTGGGCCTCCTGGTTCGCGGCCCCCTCCATTGCAGCTGTGGGGGACATAAAATAAATATTTAGCCATACCAATCCATGATATACCTGAGCTGGCAATTATTATGCACATAGTGGGGTGATATTTACACACGACTGGAACATCCCCTGCCGCTCTAGCCTCTTGGAGCCACTCCTCCAAGAGGTTCCTCTTATGCCGCTTCAGGTTGGCATAGTGATGCCTGACCTGCTCACCAGTTTGGGGTATGCCAGTGACATTGGTGAGGTCGTGGGTGAGATGGTCCCAGGCCTCTGCCTTATATTGGGAGCCCTGGTACTAGCCCTGCAGCAGTCTCTGATCAGGGTGTTTGTCAAGGAGTCCTGCCATGACCTTCGACTCCTGGATGCACCAGCGCTGCACCCAGAAGCGCATACCTTCTCCCCTTATTGTCATTGTGCCTGCAAGGGGAAGCTACAACCAGCTGTGAGATGTACTCCCGCCTCTTGGGTTTAAGTAGGGCTGATTTCCCGCACTTTTCCGTGATTGGACCATTTTGAAAAGGCTAAGGTATGGGCAAACGTGCTTACCTAGGGTTGGCATTATTTAAAGGGATATAACACTGGGCACATTCAGTTAGCTGAGTTACACATTGCTTACACCTCCTAAGCTGCCCTGTGCAGTACTTAGCATCACTTACATTAGACTTTGCATTATAATTCCTTTTTGGCATTGAGTTATTATTCATTACACCTTATATGTATGCCTGGTATCCATGATTCATATGTATGTACACTGTATGGGGTCCTTACAATTACACCTGACTTCTGGCCTTGCTGCTGTACTCCAGTTCACATATTTATGTTATGTAGTGGGTTAAGGCCCATATGTCTGTATACTGATTCCTTTCACAGGTTCAGTTTGGTTTTACTATGGTGAAGACTTGTTTGCTGATGCCTCATTCTTCTGTACTTCTGTGATGGTTTGGTGGTTAACTACTGTGACTATGGTGTATAGGGTCCTGGGCTTGAAACCTGCATGGCAGTTTATTTGGTTGATGGACAGAACAAGGCCATTGGATACAGAGTGATTAAGGCACTTTTGAGCATTTGTAAGCATGTTTGTGCTGGTTTGCACGATGGTAAGCACTGCTAACTTGCCATTACATCTGCTTACAGAGACTTAGCAAAAGAATTGCATAACGAGTGTAGGCATTCCTTACCACCATGCAAACAGGGTTAAACTCACTTACTATTGCTTAAATATGCTTACTACTGCTTATTGGTGCTTAAACCTGCTTACTAGTGCTTTATTCATTATGATACTGACACCTCACATATGTTATTTAGTGGGTTTTGCAATATAAATATTGATCATAACGTGCTTTGCCATGAAAAATGGAATGTGCTGCAGCGGGACTTGAACCGGGAATGCCTGCTTGTGAGACGAATGCTCTGCACACTACACTATTGCTATGCTGCTTCATTTGCATATAACTTTCTTGTTATCCTCTTCAGCCATTTACGCTGCATTAACTGTAGCTAAGCGATGGTCACACCCGTGCACTTACGGTTAGCTTTAATGGGATTTTTATAAAAAACAATAAATAAAGGGTTTGCTCATCTAATTTATGTATACTGTTGCTGTTGTACACAAGGGGGACTGTTGGTGGGGATATGCGGACACCTATGAGCGGTCTCGCTCATTTCTGACCCCTTTCTGCTGTTCTTCATTGCGGGGACGTGTATATTCTGAGAGCTCTGCTCTCAGACACACCCCCTGCACTCTTACATGCTCCGTGTAAGACTAGGAGCTCAGGCAGCATGCCTCATTACTTTGCATGGCACGCTGCCATCCTGCTCCTAAACAGATGCCTCCATGCAGGACTAAGGTAGTCCTGCACGGAGGAATAGTAAATCAGGGGGAAAGTGTCAGCAGCATTTTATTAATCTAGCTGAGAGCTTTCATATGAGGCTAAGGAGTTCTGTCTGTGTTATCTGGTTGTTGAGATATTTAGAAAAATGTGAAAATTATATCTATATAAATTAATATCCTAAAAACAACAGTTAATATCTATTTAACTGCACTAGACAGAGATCAAATATTAATGCAGTTGAGTTTGCTATTATGTAAGCTTTAAGATGAATTGTTTTAAAACCTTGTACATAGCATGGTTTTGGAATTATTGATGCAAATGTGAACAAGCAATATTTGATGTCTAGAGGGGTCAGTAGGAGGTAACTGCAGATGCACCTGGAGGCATCATTCAGATGTAATGCGATAAACAAGCCTAGGCCAAATAAAAATAAACATAATAAAATCCAAATATAAATAAAGAATCTATTACATATTATAAGTATTTCTAACTATTATTATACTAAATATTATGATAAAAATAAAAACATACATATTAATGTCTGTTTTTCAATATGGGCTTAATACTATTGGTACTCTTTAATACTAGTATTTTATCAGCCCTACAATAATTAATTCAGCATGAAAAAAAAACCCACTGGAAACCAGGACAGAGTGAGCTGAACTCCTTTAATAATTCCAAACAATTTTCCAGGTACACATAGTGAACAAAAATCCTTTAATGATTTCAAGCAATTTCCAGGTACATTGACAATCTTATTTTCCATCATCTCAATTTCTGCTAGCAATTCAGTTTCATAAGAAAGAAAAAAGCTATTCATCAATTTCAGGTATTCAACACTCAAATTTAAATTCAGGTGCTGCCATTGCTTCAACAGTTCTGGATATTTATTCCCGTATGTAGGCATTTTAATAATTCTAAGACCTCTAGATACTGTACCTTGATCTAAATATGCAGAAAACCGTAATGTTTGCCATTAAAGCCTTTTATACATCTCAATTCTGGCGTCTAAGGAGCAAATACTTTTCTGCAACTCATTCAGTTCATCATTACTTGCAGAATAATTACTTACAGCACCTGCCTGTTGATTACATAATGCAAAGATGGGGTTCACATGCACTGTTAAAAAGTGCTA
The DNA here is from genome assembly GCF_019279795.1 of Protopterus annectens. Taxonomy (NCBI): domain Eukaryota; kingdom Metazoa; phylum Chordata; order Ceratodontiformes; family Protopteridae; genus Protopterus; species Protopterus annectens. The sequence continues at coordinate 263,754,578 of NC_056746.1, read as the reverse complement.
TAAGATTATCTAGAGATGGTCAGTTCTACTTCCTTCTATTTAATAGCTAGCGATTATAACAATATGTTGCATAGACTGAAAAGAATGGAAGGGAAATTATTATCAGTAAAAAAACAGAAACTTGTTAGGGACTTGAATGACTTTAAATTAAATCATGTATTTTCTTGTAAAACATAAAGTGTGCTGTGTCCCAAAAGAAACAAGTAATGTAATTCTGAAACACCATGAATTTTTAGCATAATCCTCCTTTAATCAATGCTTTCGTCAGCAAGACTTCATCAGAACTTACAAAAAAAACAAAAAACAACACACTTAAATACTCATACTTAATGAAACACTAATAAAAATCATTCAGTTAATCAAGCAAATAAAATGTATGTTTTACATCAACTAAGAACATCTTAAAAACTGTTACAAAATGCTCCATAAAATATCTCTGTTACTATGGCCCTATTTGTTTACATATACCCTACGTTTTTTTAAAAAAACATTTAATATTTATTACATCATTTAGGCCTGTTTTTTTATCTGCATTTAGCTTAATTTGCCATCTAGCCTCTCTCCGCTCCAGATAATTCTTAAAATCACCCCCTCTCAAATTCATTTTACCCTGCTCCAAAACTGAAAATAAGAATTTTTTGAACCCCAATACACTCCAGATTGTGCTTATACAAAGCATTCTTTTATCTTTCTTTTTCATACTGTACATATATTCTTTAATCCTTGTGTGCAAACTCCTAGTTGTCATTCTGACAAAAAATTCCTGACATTTGCCGCATACCGCTACATAAATCACCCCCTTACTTTTACAACAAAAAGTTCCTGACACCTTGATGGTATAGGCTATGTGGGGAAGCTAGATGTATGGACCTTCTAAGATATACTTACGCATAGTACACCCATAACACTTATACATACCATGTGGACATGCCACATAAAAAGAATGATGTACCCATACTGGGGTGCTCATACTTAATGACATTATGCTAACACTAATAAAGGCAAAGCTTTTGATAGCAAAATACCCAACCTAAACTTCCTTGTCACTTCCACTTCAAGTTCTTCAACAATACAGCAGTTTTCAAACTACCTTTGTGACAGCCCTTTGTTGTTAGCCCTAACAGTGCTCTATTATCCCCTCATAACATCTCTGTAGGTATTCCTCAATATTTAACATACCTCTCAACTGTCCAGATTTTTTGCAGAATGTCCAGATTTTTGCCTCATATTTTTGGTCTGTTCCTCATAACATTTCTGGCTTTCTGGATTTTTGTAGCAAATAAATGAGGACTGAAGTCATTATATAATGACAGGCATTTGAGTTTCAGATTTCATAACGTTCAGAAAATGCATTGTAACACAACACCTTGCATTCTATCAACTTTATAAGTTTATAACAGCACTATTTAAAATGTATCCCTATTTTTGGGGCTTTGTCCCCCTATTATTTTTGGCATTGTCCAGATTTTTTGTGTCCAGAGGTTGAGAGCTATGTGAAGCAGATTTAGGGTGCATTCTGCTCTGCCTATTTATTAATCACCTTTCATTACTTTAATTATACTGAACTGCCTTCAAACAATAATTACTAAGATCTCCATTTGGCTAAAATGTTTGCAGTTTTCAGTAAATGCTAAGTAAACAAATTTATGTTGGTTGTTGTTGTTGTGTTTCGGCTTTTACTGGTTAGGGGTCGCCACAGCGGAACTCCGGTCCGCTAATGATTGGCAGTAGATTTTTACATGCTGAGTTGCCGGCCCTGATGCACAACCTTTAACGAAGGTACGGCCATTCACGCATGTTTCCACACAGAAGACGCTTTAGCTGAGAATCGAACAGGACAACGTCTTACTGTGAGGCGACAACGCTACCGCACCACCACCACCGCAGTACAAACAAATTTATGTTGGTACACAAGCAAAATTTATATCTTTTCCCATCCTTACTTCAACAAGCAAACCACTAAGCAGGTAGCCTTCTTTAACTACTTAGGCACCGTTCTAGATCCCATGTTATTTATGCCCATTCCCATCAAAAATCAAAAAGTTAAAAAGGAGGTAAATCCTGTACATCCCCCATAAAATTTGCTCACTTTTTTATACCTAATGGCAGGGCTGTTTTAAGTAAAATATTTTGCAAGCACACTTTGGTGTCCCTCTTCACACCTAGACTTCAAAGAAAAATGTCTCTGACTTGCTGTTATTATTCAATGGGGTCTCCATTTTTATTTTCTTCTTTCAAGGACAGAACGCCACAGCATAACCCTTAAACATGCATATTGGCTAACGATACAGCAATATGCTTTACTAAATTATTCTAATTACTGTTATTTGCATTGCACTATTTACATTTGAGGCTTTTCTTCTTTGGACACTACTGCAAATGGGTTCTTAACCTGTTGAACTTTCTCAGTTAGAAAACCAAATAAAAATGAATAATGTTTTTCTGCGCTACACATAACAGAAACAGCAATTGTAGTGATCATTTATTGTTTATACGTACTCTTGCTTCAAATATTTTTACATAATGCTAACACAGTGAAGACAGAGGTCTTGGTTTTGGTGCCCATCTACGTGAATAAAATTTCTCCTGGCAAATCCAAAAATATCTGTTACAAGCATTCCTCATTTGTGTTTACTAAAATTAAATTCATGCTATTTTCTATTATATCACATTAATATTCATGAGGAAACAATGAAACTACCTGGTGTATGCACACATAAAGCAACAATATTTTAGATTTATGCATCAAGAGGTATTACAGTGAAGCAGATATTGGAAAAGTTAATTAAGGTACTAGAGTTTGTTAGAAATAGTATGAATATATTAGTACAATACTCATGTAGACACTGCAACAAAAAGAAAACAGAGGAATGCTACACTCGTAGCTTTGGCTAGGAAAAAGAAGAAAAATTGTCCATGCATTGTTTTTCTACATTCTGCAGTTTTCAAATTCTATATTCAGTTACCACTGGTGTTTTTTTTTTTTTTTTTTTAATAAATGAATGACATTTTATGTAACTAAATTATGTAAATGATTTGAAGTTTTATGTATTTTCACTGTGATAATCATTCTCAGCAGGTTTTTATGAAATAATTGTCTTAGCTTTGCTTTTAGATGAAAATACATTTTTTGATCTTTAGTTTGTAGAATTTTTAGTCTCTAACTGGGACAGATCCATATTCTGAGATGAGGTGGAGTGTCATACAAGAGAATAAAAAGGGACATGACAGGCAGAGTGGAGGAGTGCAGATTCATTTCTGAAATGACAAAGGATGAAAATGATGACAGACACAAGCAATGGCTTAGTTTTAGATGACTCTCCTTCATTTAGTGTTTCATCTGACAGAGTGATTGCCATCTATGATAGAAAAAGTGTGTAATTATCCATCTGACATTTCATTTGGGTATTAGTCATAGGAGCCTTGCAACTCATTGACTTAACTTTTATATAAGTTACAAGCTGTGGCCAAGAAGCCAGTGTAGTCTAATGCTGTCAAAGTTGGGCTTTTGACGTCACACAGCTTAAACATTGAAAGGCTGATGTTTTACAGCCTCAATGATAATGTAATGGAATGCACGATTTCTTTTAAAATCAAGTGTTGCCTTACCCCCCAAGGAAGTGTGTGTCTCTGGAGTTAGCATACATTAGTAATGTAGGGGGCTGCTCTTAACATAAGGGTGACTGCAGGTAGGTTAGATCCCCTCATGCAAAAGCACTTTTCTAAAGTTTGTTTTCAGGTATAGTCCAGTACATGGTGAAGTTTCAATAGCATGACATGTTGATAGGTTTTTCAGCAGCTATTAGGGTATCACTAAAAGTGTCAGTAAGTTGCCACCTACCTACTTGTATCAAGGTCCATTCTGTTGATTAATAAATGTGCCTGCATGTGAAAGTGTTGTGGTTTAAATCATTTAGATTTAGAAGATCATAAGCCTAAAACAGTGTTACTTTTTTAACCAGAAAAAGAACAAAAGGACCATAGAAGAGTAGCAGGGGTGACCAGTAAAAGGTAATATAAAAAGTAAGGAAAAAAGTTTTTACTAATGCAAGAAACAAATAGTGAAAAATCAGATGAACTACATGACAATTGCATTATTTCTGTTTAATTGATGTAACTGCTTAGTACGATATGTTGAAAGGGTGTATTTCAGTGTCTTGAGAGTCTACCCATTAACAGACCCTAGGATGGATTCCATAAAGTTGGGGCAGCAAAGCAGGACCATACCACTGCGAGAGAAGCACTGCCCTAATAAGCCAGTTGCACTCCCATACCGCTGCGAGAGAAGCACTGCCCTAATAAGCCAATTGCACTCCCATACCGCTGCGAGAGAAGCACTGCCCTAATAAGCCCGTTGCACTCCCATACCGCTGTGAGAGAAGCACTGCCCTAATAAGCCAATTGCACTCCCATACCGCTGTGAGAGAAGCACTGCCCTAATACGCCAATTGCACTCCACCTTCCCATATGTGTGTGGTGGGGAGGAGTTGTAGGATTATAAGCCATATGAGATCTGCATGTACTGAGATTGTGTGCACAGGATTTGTGCATCTTCCTACAGCACACCTCTGTCAGTGCCACTGTCCAAAACTGCCTGACTATGCATAGCATACATGATGCGATACCATGCAAATGGGATGCATGGAGTATATAACACTGCAACTACATACCTTGAAGAAAGCCTGGGAAGGCAGAGTGCATAGCCAGAATACCCTGGCCAAGGTGGATCACTGCAATGTACAAAGGAAGTAGCCATTAGTCATACTAAGATGTAACACACACAAACCTACAAGCAATATGGCTTCCCAAATGCTGGCTATGGGCAGCATAAAGCACTAGAGTTGCCTTGCACAAGATAATAAACTCAGAGAATTGTGGTCAGCTGGTGGGTATCCACAAGTAAAGCAGTGTAAATGTAGGAAATAAATTGTTTTGGATTTTGGTCTATTGTCTAAGTTGTCTAAGTAAATAAAATTATTGCACATAGGCATTACACAATGGTGATCTGTGTATGATTTAACACAGTGTTAAGCTATTTGTGCACAACATGCAAATACAAAATATAAATGTTTATGTTCAGGTCTCCTATCATAACCATCTTATTATATGTGCAAGAAATGAATGTCAACAACTTCACCTCAGGAGCAAAGTGAAGCAAAGCTTAAGGGGAGAATCTTGATATCCATTTTTAGAATATGTAAATAGTTGGGTGTGATGCAAGAAACCTGCTATAACTTCTTATAGTCATACCTCTCGACTGCAGAGATTTTCACAGACTGTCCAGATTTTTGCCTCATATTTTTTGTCTGTTACTCATAAAATATGTGATTTGTTTTCTTCTGGCAAATCACTGAGAAGTGAAGTCACTAAATAATGACATACATTTGAGTTTCAGTCTTCATATCCTTCGCAAAATGTATGCTAACACAAATCCTGTTATTCTAGCAACTTACTAAGTTTGTAAGAACAATACTTAAAATCCGTTCACATTTTGTGGCCTTTGTCCAGATTTTTTGGGCTATGAGGTTGAGAGATATGCTTATGGTACATGGAGCTTTAACGACCTGATGTGCTACTAGTCACAGAGAGGAGTACAGTGCAGTCATGCTGAGTGTTTTACAATTTGAAAGCTTTAACACATTCAGTACTGTCACACAGACACCACCCAGAAGTGAAATGTACTCCTAATTAAGAAACAGCATCTTTTAAAGCTGAGAGACTTTCCTACTGCTGTTACACAGTGGCTGCCATGTCTGCTGCAGCAGGAAATTGGAGAATAACAACTTTAGTAAGTGCACAACAAAAGTTGTTATGTACCTTAAACAAAACTGGATAACAACTTTATCTCTTTGCTGATTTTGACATGTAATTATCACACTCCATGTACTACATGCATATTATGCCAGAGCACAATATTAGAGAATGGGGCGCTATTAAAATAAGAAGTAAGATTAAGAAAGAGTCAACTTCCTACTATTTTGGTTCAAAAAGATCTCCCACTTCCTCTCCCCGGCTATCAGAGCAGCCAAATGCAAAGGAGCTTTGATAGCACAACTAGAATATTGCATCCCAATCACAGGCAGTGCTTCCAAGAAAAATCTGTCCTCCCTTCCAACCCACAGCTAGCAATGTCTGTACATTAATTTCCCTAGCACCAAAACAAAGTATTGTAATGTCCTTCAAAAGGCAAAATGGTTTGTAATTAAACAAAGGTGCACTGTACTCCTAGCCTCCTTCAACAATAACCTACTCTTTGGCAAGCAGATTAACTGGAAAATACACCACCTATCAATGAAGCTCACAGTACCATAAATCCTGCTCCTTACTTACCCCTTGGAATAGACTTGATGCTTCTGACCGAAGTTTCTCAACAATATCCCCCTGCATTTTGAACCCCATCATTAAAGATATACTTAATCCATTCCTGCTAAGCTGTCCATAGACAACATAAAAACAATTCGGATCATGATGCCCCCTGTAAGTGTCACCCAGTAGGTAGAGTAACCTACATCCATTCCTCACCCTGTAGCCCTTATTTCCTTCATATTACACCCTATGTGCCACACAGCAGGTAGGGTAACCTACATCCATTCCTTTCCCTTTAGCCCCTCATGTCCTTCATGTTATACCCTGTTATGTGCCACACAGCAGGTAGGGTAACCTACATCCATTCCTTTCCCTTTAGCCCCTCATGTCCTTCATGTTATACCCTGTTATGTGCCACACAGTAGGTAGGGTAACCTACAGCCATTGCTCTCCCTGTAGCCCCTCATGTCCTTCATATTACACCCTATGTGCCACACAGCAGGTAGGGTAACCTACATCCATTCATTTCCCTTAAGCCCCGCATTTCCTTCATGTTATACCCTGTTATGTGCCACACAGTAGGTAGGGTAACCTACATCCATTGCTCTCCCTGTAGCCCCTCATTACCTTCATATTACACCCTGTTATGTGCCACACAGTAGGTAGGGTAACTTACAGCCATTGTTCTCCCTGTAGCCCCTCATTTCCTTTATGTTATACCCTGTTATGTGCCACACAGTAGGTAGGGTAACCTACAGCCATTGCTCTCCCTGTAACCCCTCATTTCCTTCATGTTATACCCTATGTGCCACGCAGTATGTAGGGTAACCTACAGCCATTCTCCCTGTATCCCCTCATTTCCTTCATGTTATACCCTGTTACATGCCACACAGTAGGTAGGGTAACCTAAACTAAATCCATTGCTCTCCCTGTATCCCCTTATTTCCTTCATATTACACCCTGTTATGTGCCACACAGCAGGTAGGGTAACCTACAGCCATTGCTCTCCCTGTATACCCTCATTTCCTTCATATTACACACTGTTATGTGCCACACAGCAGGTAGGGTAACCTACATCCATTAATTTCCCTTTAGCCCCTCATTTCCTTCATGTTATACCCTGTGTGCCACACAGTAGGTAGGGTAACCTACAGCCATTGATCTCCCTGTATCCCCTCATTTCCTTCATGTTATACCCTGTTACATGCCACACAGTAGGTAGGGTAACCTACATCCATTGCTGTCCCTGTAGCCCCTCATTTCCTTCATGTTATACCCTGTTACGTGCCACACAGTAGGTAGGGTAACCTACAGCCATTGCTCTCCCTGTAGCCTCTCATTTCCTTCATATTACACCCTGTTATGTGCCACACAGTATGTGGGGTAACCTACAGCCATTGCTCTCCCTGTAGCCCCTCATTTCCTTCATGTTATACCCTGTTACATGCCACACAGTAGGTAGGGTAACCTACATCCATTGCTCTCCTCTCCCTGTAGCCCCTCATTTCCTTCATATTACACCCTGTTATGTGCCACACAGTAGGTAGGGTAACCTAAATCCATTGCTCTCCCTGTAGCCCCTCATTTCCTTCATGTTATACCCTGTTACATGCCACACAGTAGGTAGGGTAACCTAAACTAAATCCATTGCTCTCCCTGTATCCCCTCATTTCCTTCATATTACACCCTATGTGCCACACAGCAGGTAGGGTAACCTACAGCCATTGCTCTCCCTGTATACCCTCATTTCCTTCATATTACACACTGTTATGTGCCACACAGCAGGTAGGGTAACCTACATCCATTCATTTCCCTTTAGCCCCTCATTTCCTTCATGTTATACCCTATGTGCCACACAGTAGGTAGGGTAACCTACAGCCATTGCTCTCCCTGTATCCCCTCATTTCCTTCATGTTATACCCTGTTACATGCCACACAGTAGGTAGGGTAACCTACATCCATTGCTGTCCCTGTAGCCCCTCATTTCCTTCATGTTATACCCTGTTACGTGCCACACAGTAGGTAGGGTAACCTACATCCATTGCTCTCCCTGTAGCCCCTCATTTCCTTCATATTACACCCTGTTATGTGCCATACAGTAGGTAGGGTAACCTACATCCATTGCTCTCCCTGTAGCCCCTCATTTCCTTCATATTACACCCTGTTATGTGCCACACAGTAGGTAGGGTAACCTAAATCCATTGCTCTCCCTGTAGCCCCTCATTTCCTTCATATTACACCCTGTTATGTGCCACACAGTAGGTAGGGTAACCTAAATCCATTGATCTCCCTGTAGCCCCTTATTTCCTTCATATTACACCCTATGTGCCACACAGTATGCAGTGTAACCTACAGCCATTGCTCTCCCTGTAGCCCCTCATTTCCTTCATATTACACCCTGTTATGTGCCACACAGTAGGTAGGGTAACCTAAATCCATTGCTCTCCCTGTAGCCCCTCATTTCCTTCATATTACACCCTGTTACATGCCACACAGTAGGTAGGGTAACCTACATCCATTGCTCTCCCTGTAGCCCCTCATTTCCTTCATATTACACCCTGTTACATGCCACACAGTAGGTAGGGTAACCTATGTCCATTGCTCTTCCTGTAGCCCCTCATTTCCTTCATATTACACCCTGTTATGTGCCACACAGTAGGTAGGGTAACCTACATCCATTGCTCTCCCTGTAGCCCCTCATTTCCTTCATGTTATACCCTGTTACATGCCACACAGTAGGTAGGGTAACCTACGTCCATTGCTCTCCCTGTAGCCCCTCATTTCCTTCATATTACACCCTGTTATTCTAGCAGTCTCCTCACACCCCGTCCCCTTTCTTCACTCTTCTTTAGCTTTCCTTTCCCCTCTAGCTCCCCTCTCCTGAACATACTTTATATAGTAAATAATTACTGCATAGACTACATTTTGATCAAGTTATGTAATATGTCTTAGTTTAAATGCTGACTTTTTTTTATAATTGTGGGGGGTTGTTTTTTTTTTTTTTATGTATAGCTGAACTTTTAGTTATAGTTTTGATCACTTGCTTGTAAAACATGTTCCATTATTTATCATATGTATGCATCTGTTGAAAATGTGAAGTTTGTTCTAGCTGTCTGTTATACTCTGTAAGGCTGAGCCTGAAAATGGCCCATTGGGATTAGTGTTTAACCTCTGTTACCAAATGAAAATAAACAAACAAATAACATTTAACTTCTCAGAGCTATAAACATCAGTAATGGACCAATGATGCATATTTTATTGCATATGTATGAAATTAGAGTTTTAAATATGTCGATAAAAGACTCAGAACCTACTTCAGTGAATAAGAGACACCTACTGGCAATTTATAGTCTGACAACGTATTACTATGTTCTAATGTCATGCTTAAAGTCTGCTATTTCTTCATATAATCATCGGAGGTTACTAGGCTATTGGCTCTAGGGCCTTTACAAGCCTAGACATGTTATACCCTTGTTCTTTTATAGACCAAGAGATACAGTCTGTATATTAGCACTCGAATCAATGATCAGCACCAACTTCCCCTATCCAAGGGGGACATAGGTGAAACCCCAAGGGTAAATTTATGGTTTCCCATCCCATTGTCCAAGTTACACTTAAATAGGGTCTATAAATTAGAACCAGGCTAACTGTCCTTGTGGTTCATTCCAAGCCCAGTGAAATACTCGATATGAGAATGAAAGCCTTTACCTTGTGCCTATAAGGTAAACACTTACCACTATGCCAAACTCCCACCCTTAAAGGTGTAACTCAGGCCATTTTAAGCCATTTAAATTTCCCTTCAAAGGTGGGAATCAAACCCTATATCTTCTATCTGTAAGGTAAACACCTTAGCCATTATGCCAGGCCCCAAGCTTCAGTATATATACAGTACACCATCATTATTTTTTTTGTAATTACAAACATGGACTGTTTTCTCAGTACTCTGACTAAGGTAGGGCCCCATGTGCAAACTGTTAAGGGACACAACTGGCAAGTGTTGATGGAGCATGAGTGCAGAACCAGTATTTATTTATGAATTAGGTTGGGAGGTTGGCGCAATGGTTAAGGTGCTTACCTTAGAAACACAAGGTGCAGGGTTTGATTCTGACATGGGGTAATTGGCTAGGCTTAAAATGGCCCATAAGGGCAGTTAACCTAGTACTAACCTATGAACCTATAAGTTGCTACTGCATTTGCCCCATGTTGGTGTGTTAGCAACTATAGCAAGGAGCTTGTTATACTTGTATCAAGGAAAACATTTATTTTTTTGTCTTGAGCTTCAAGAAGAAGATTTTGCTCCTCAACATAAGGTTGAGAGGGGTCTTCAATCAGGGAACTGCCCAGGACACCAGATGAATTAGCTACGGCTCTGTGTCTTCTTGCCAAAGACTATAACAAACTTATTAATTTGGCTAGTCAGCCTTTGTTAGTTCAGAAGTAGCATTATGATGATTCTTTCTTTTTTGTGGAATAGTCTAGGGGAGTTGGTTAAGGATGGTCTCAGATGCAAGCCTACAGGGGGCACGATCAGCAGGTGCTAATGGTGTGGGAGTGAAGTATTAACATTGATAAAGGAATGCCAAGAACTGCATTCATGGCTCTGCTGAAGAGCTTAACATGCTGTAAATATGTGTTGTAGTAACTGCAACAAACAACTTGTTACTTTGTTAAAGTTTTATCAGTCTGTTACAATTACAGGAGTAGATGAGAGGATTTTTATTTGTTAAGTTAGACATTTATTTAACATTTGTTGACCGGGAAAGTCCAACTAAGACAGTGCCTATTTTCAGTGCAGGCCCAGGAAGAAACACTCCAGATGCATGTTTCTGGAATGTGGGAGGAAACCAGAGTACCCAGAGGAAACATGCGCAAATGCAGGGAGGACATGCAGACTCCACATAGAAGGCACACCTGCAGAGAATCAAACCGGAGAACCTCTTGCTGTGAGGTGATAATGTTAACCACTGCACCACTGCACCCCCCCCCCCCCGAGCATCAGTTTGGGGATCTGTACAGACCACTATATGTGCTAGGGATTGCTCTGTACACACCACACACAGTGTTCAGAATACACTACACAAGTTGCAGTTGTGCATAAACTACAGAATATTATGTTGAGCAGATGCCATACATAACCAACAAAATGCATCCAACCAGTGGAGAGAAGCAAATGTGGTCTGGTAGCAGGGTAGAGTCAGGCAAGAGTGGGGCTAATTTCAGCTGGAACTATAGGAAAGGTATAGTATCAGAATCTGAAAATATGGTTATAAGGTTTTATACTGTTACTTATGAGATGATTGAATATAAGATTAGTATTTTATACACAAGATTATCTTTTATGCAGAATGAGCATTCCGAAATTGTAAGCTGTATTTATGACCTTAAGGAATTCACGAGTTGAACACTGTAAAATAACAATCTTAATTCACTGAAATAGTACTGGTATTTCAAAGTACTTGTGAAATTGTGATTGCCTGCATGTGCAAATGGCCCAGTGCACTCCTGTTTTAGAACTTAAAAGATCTGCTGAGGTAATTAAGATGGTGATCAAGAGGGAACCTGATATGTGGTCTTTATAATCCAAGTCCTCAGTTGACTGTAGACATGCTTACATTTTATAGGTTCATAGGTTCAGAGGTTCATACTAGGCTATCTGCCCTAGGGCACTTATAAGCCTAGCCAGAGTGTGTTTGGCTTTCGCCACCCATTTAAATGAATTTTACTATGCCTTTTTATGAGGTTAGTATCCTGTGCCTCTGTCTAACAGTGACACAGAAGTGATACCCGGGGTAAACCTACGATCTCCCATCCACTCATCAAGATTTCTCTTGAAGAGAATCAATGAGGGACTCTGCCTAACCTGGACTGGGATTTTATTCCAGAGTGAAGGGAGCCTCTGGGTTATGAATCTGTCCCTCCAGCATGTCCTATTTATTTCAGTGCTGAGGTTCAAATCTCTTGCGCGTGTTGCTCAATGGGATTTGAATTTTTTAAGGTGCAGCATGTCCACTAATTCCGGGTTGGACATGGCTTTATAAGTCAGGCACAGATCGCCTCTGTGCAGGCGGTATGCCACTGAATAGAGTTGGAGTTTCTTTAACCGGGCAGCATATGGCATCTGTTTGAGCCCTTTGATCCTCTTGGTGAGGTATTTTTGGGGTCTTTCTAGTTGCTGCAGGTGTCTGGTAAGGTACATCCCAAAAGGGGAATTGTACTCAATTATGGGCCTGATGAGGGATGAGTATAGAGGCACAATGACCTCTCCTGATCTAGATGTGAATCCCTTCATGATTAGGTGGGCTATATAAAATGTTTTTCTAACCACTTTGGCTACGTGGTTGTCAAATGAGAGATTGCTATCAACTTGGGTCCCCAGGTCCCTAATTACTTCTTCTGTACTTAACGGATTACCACCTATGTGGTAATTTGTGGGCACTTTGTTTTTGCCAAAGGGGATGACTATACATTTTTTGGCGTTAAGTTTGAGGCCATGGGTCTGGCACCAGTTTTCAGTTTCTATGAGGCCCTTTTGGAGGATGATTGTGTCAGCTGGAGAGTCGATTATGGTGCCCAGTTTGCAGTCATCTGCGAACTTGGTCAGCCAGTCTTTCCGTGTTAGCCTGTACCTCCGAGAAATATATATCGAACAAGAGAGGTCCCAGGACTGAGCCTTGCGGGACGCCACTTGTAACTGGTTTGGAGTCTGACATGGCTCCAGCAATTGTAACCATGTGGGTTCTGTCCTTGAGCCAGTTTGCAACCCATCTGGTGACATAGGGGGTTATATTTAAGCTGGTAAGCTTATCTATGATGCCCGAGTGGGGTATTGTATCGAAGGCTTTTTCGAGGTCCAGGTAGGCTGTGTGGGCCACCTTCCCCTTGTCAATGGCCTTGGTGACTGTTTCAAAGAAATCGACCAGGTTCAAGGGGCAGGATCTGCCCTTAACAAAGCCGAACTGGGTAGGATCCAGTGTCTGTAGGTCCCCAATATCTTTATTTATGAGGTCCAAAATGATCCTTTCCATAGCTTTGCAGACCAAGCTAGTCAGGCTTATGGGGCGGTAGTTTCCAGGATCCATTGAGGCACCACCTTTGTGGAGGGGGACCACTGTTGCTGTACACCACTCTTTGGGTACATACCCTGTAGTAAGGCTGAGATTGAACAGTAGCTTAATGTTTGGATTTAGCTCTTCTTGGAGTTCATGTAGGACGCAGCCCGGGACACCGTCAGGTCCCATAGATGCTGTGTTTTTTGCTTTGGAGAGGGCAGCTCTTACCTGAGCATCTGAGATGTCAGGAGAGCAGCACTCTGTTGGGATAGATATTTGCTCTTTTGGTGTGGAGGGGGGGAGAAGTTTGCACTGAACCTGTCAGCTAAGATGTTGGCGATGTCTGTGGGTTCGTTGTATTTTTTGTCATTTTGCACTAATTCTGAGCATATCTGGGAATTCCCACTCAGGTTTCTAACATAACTAAAGGTTGGTAACTTTATAATATAAATAAAAATATTTCCAGGTGTGTTTTTTATGTATATAAGTATACATCATGAAACAGTGGCATCACTCAACTAGAAACAGCAGTCAAAGTGAAAAAATACTAAAAAAGCAATCCTGCTTTGGAGACAAGACTCCTTTAGCCTTTGATGTGAGTGGGGACACACTCACATAGCCATATTACTTATATATACCAACTCTAATGTCTCTACACTTAGGGGGTAAAGGAAATCCTTCCAACCTCAATCTTCTGGGGTGAAATATGATAGACATACATGGGGGATTGCATAAATGATAGGAAAGCTGACACCCCAGTCTTCACCCCAACTGTAAAACATGGATTCCCTACACCCTGGCATTTTCTGTTACCATAGAACCCGATTTTTCAAACTCCCAGATGGTTTCATGAATACTGCTGTGCATGCCTTTAATAATATCAGATAAATTACTTTTAATGATGTATACTAGAGTCGGTGCAGAAAAAAAATCAAAGACATCATTTTCAACATTTAGGAATCACTGTATATCACCCAATATTTCCCAAGACTGCCTTATGGTTAGAGCTGTGGGAATTACATCTTCCCTTTCTTTGGAATATATGATATCATAATGCGAATGTTCTCTGCAGTCAATAAGATTTTGGAGTACTTCTAACTACCAGATATAGTAGTCTAAATATGACATAATTCTATCTTCTATTTAACTGTATATAAAGAATAAAAATATCATTCAGAATGAAATTCTCAATGAAACATAAGCATTCTACAGCTAAATTCATATGTGCTGTAAATCTGAGCTCACCCCCCAAAAGAAATAAAATCACAAGATAATCTTACAGAAGAAAATTCATTCATTTATTCATTTTCCAGATACCACTTTTTATTCTCTACTTTGTTGCTCCCAGTATCCCTACAAATTTACTTTCTCCCCCTGAAATCACCTTGGAGCAAGTCTTAAAATTCCAGTTAGAGACTAAAAGTAATACTTCCATGGGGACAGGCTGCATTCTTATCACTGCCAATAATGTAGTATCTGAGCCCTACATAAACATTTCAATGATAGATCATCCACATGGTTTGTGGCTGATGCCTGAATAACAGATACCTCAACCTTTCGAAGCAAGGGTGGCCCCTCTGCAGATCCAGGCAATTATAGGTTCATCAGCCTCACTGACCTTATATGCAAATCCACGGATCATATCATAGCAGGGCTTATTTATGCAGACAAAGTTAATTTAACTCCTCTACATACCAATCAATTTGGTTTTGAGAAGGACAGCTCCTGAGTCTTGAACCTACTAAGCTTCTTTGAAAAGGTTACTGAGGCTGTGGACATTGGTCATTCAGTGCATATTGCATATCTTGAGCTGCCCAAGGCTTTTGACACTGTCCCCCGTGCTGGCATTGTTAAAAAAATTAGACAAACGTAATGTAAATCCCTGTGTTACCTGCTGGATTGCACACTGACTGTCTGACAGATCCAAGGTTGTGAAAGTTGCTGGTACCCTCTCGGAGCATTAAGTTGTAACTAGTGAGGTACTGCAATGATCAGTATTGGGCTATCTCCTGTTTGGAATTTACTTTGCAGACATCAAATCAGTATCCCAGAATTGTGGTTAACCAAGTTTGCATGACTTCAAACTGGGTACTGTTATTCACTCAACTACTGATACTAAACAGCTCCAGCAAGGGCTGGAATGTACACACACCTGGTGTACTGAAAAAGGTTTCAAATTAAATGCAAAAAGTACAATGAGGTAGCATTCAGTAAAGAAGTTCTTCCAACCTCCTATGTTTTAAATGGTACTCCTCTTCAGACAGACCTGGTCATAAGAGACCAAGACACTTATATGGACAATTTTCTCTCATTTGATCATCATGTTTCCATCCTATTCAGGAAATCCTTATATCTGTCCTAGTTAAATTCCAAGATAATACCTTCAAGATCCATATAAGTCATCCTGCTAATGTACTATTCCCTTATCATACCCATCATTGAATACAAAGCCCTCTTTGGTATATAAACACCAAAGAACATTGTTCAACTAGATAGGCCCCAAAGATGTATTATCAAGAAAATCAGAGGCCTTAAATCTTTCAACAACCCCAGCCAATTAGCATAACTCTCACTATACTCGGTAGCCCTCATGCTGCTCCAAAGTCACCTGTGTCTGTTTCTTAACCATAAAAGACCCAAACCTATTTGATCTTCTCTTTCTTTGCAAAACCAGTGACAATAAAACACCTGCACTAGGAGCCTAAATTTACACTAACAAATAAACAAGATTTGCTGGAAAGATACATTCCTAACTCAATGTATTCCCAGCCTATGGAATAAATTACCTCTACAGGTTAAACAAAGTATTACTCTGTTGACCTTTAAGGCTAGTCTTGATGAATGAACACAAATTTACATCTGGACTGTCATATACAGCCCTGCCCAATTTGTAAGGAAAGCAATACTAAGTGTTTGAAAAGGGGGGGGTATGAACATTTAAGTGCATCTCCTTAAAGGTGTATACGGCTAGGCATCTTAAGGTCCTCATGACCACTTGCTTTGTATTGTTTCTATGTTCCTTTCTTCCTATAGTATAGCTGGAGTCTAACCCAGCAAGCAGTGGAATTAAGGCAAAGATCCAGTCCTGTGTGTGTTGTCAGTCCATCATTAGATGTACACATGTGCTCACACATACACACGCATATCCAACACAATTACCGCATACACTACCCACACACACAAACACTCTCTTATAGGCAATTTAGATTACTGTAAATTCATCTATTGGCATCTTTGTGTCTTTAAAATATGGAAAGAAACTGAAGAAAACTGAAAATATCAGCAAACCTCATGTGCCACAGGATGAACTCTGTAGAGTCCTTAGACAAGACACCCAAACAGGACCCAAACAAGAGAGCCAGGTGATAAGAGGCAGCAGTGCTGACTGTTGCACCAGCCTTAAAAATGCTGAGAAAATGCATACAAATATATGGAGATAACTTAAACTCCCATGGCAGTGGCATGAAGCATTTTGTAAAATTCATTACCAAACATAAGCAATTAGGGAGCAACTAGCTCATCCCGTAACCTTGTACTGGAGCTCAAATCATCATTAAATGTTAATTGATTGCAATAATCACCAAGCTCCCATAACAGTGGCAGTAAGAATCTTTGAACTTGTGCCTTCATGATGCAGTGGCACCTCGACCACCATATGGGGGTTGCAGTGGGGCTTGCCTCAATGCAATAACATAATGTTTCAGTATATAGTATAATTTTGATGGACTGTTTTTATACTTAGTGAGAATGCAAAAAAATGAGTTTACTGCTTCTGCTACAACTGACTGATTTCTGTGTTAGTATGTTATCGCCCACTTGTAAAATCACTTGTCAAATGTTTGATTTTGGTGCAGTTATTTATATTTCAGTGGTATTTTAATTATGTATTGAACATTGATGTAAGCAGCATACATCCTTCCGCATAGACCTGAAATATTGTTCACTGGTACCAACTCAATAAGTCTAATTAATTACTCACTACCCCTGCTAGTATTCATTTCTGGTTCGTGTGAGGGGAGCACACACTTATTGTATGAATGTGTTGAGTTGCCTCCAATAGCACCTGCTAACCCTAACCTACCCATAACTCTACACTTTACCTTTGAAAAGTCACTTCCATAGCACTTTCACTATTCAGACAATGTAGAGCTCCATGTTATGGAAGAATTTTTAGTTTTGAGATTGCAAAAGGCAATTGTTTTCCCATTCATGGTCTTAACACTAATGTGAATGTTTGAAAGGTTTCTGCCAATATTTTGTATTTGTCATTTTTTACCTTTTGAACATTCCTACTATAATTAACATGCCAAAGGTGTGCAGACTGTCGATATTCAAACACCAATATCTGTCAAAGGACACATTAAACTGCTAAATCAGTATCTGAGTCTGTATGTCTTACCTCATCCTGATACTTTTGCACCTTTTTATTTTCGTGTGTGTCATCCTCCCACTGTCTGTCTATCAACATGCCCTAAAGTGCTTTTACATCCTGGCTCTGCACCAGTTATGGCTCTGCACCAAAGCAGACACCCAAACAACCACCACCTCAGAACACATCACCTGCAACACATAGACCTCACAGTCAGAGTGTCAAACAGTCACAGCCCTTAAGGCCAAACAAAATGCCAGACACACTAGTCATTGGTGACTCCATAGTCAGACACACTGACGTCCCGCTCACCAGACTGAGTAAGGAGAAGGTCACAGTAAGCTGCCTGTCGGGCGCTAGAATCCGCCACATAACGCAAGCACTCAGGTCTCTCAACAGCAGGTACAACGACACAGTCATTGTCCACGCTGGTGTAAGCGACCTGAGACGTACCTCCTTGGACTACATGAAAAGAGACATTGAGGAGCTCTCTGATTATGTAGCCCAGGCAGGTATGACCTGACCTTGAGCAGTATCCTACCTTCACCAAGAATGATGCCACAATACAGAGATAAGATGATCAGCTTTAACAATTGGCTTAAACACTGGTGTCATTCAAAGGGGATCCAGTGTCTGTCTGCCTGGGATGACATGCTGGACAAGCCACGCTGGGGATGGCTTGCACCTGTCACCCTGGGATTCCGGATATTGGCAAAGGCTCTTGCCACCCCCATAGTGCCTTTTTAGGCAAGGCTCAAATTCTAAACCTACCACCCTAGAACACAAAAAGGAAAAACTAAGGGTAATGCTGCTCAATGCCAGAAGTCTGAATCTCAAAATGCACGCACTCGAGGCCCTTCTCAGTATGGAGAACATCGATGTCTGTGCTGTGACAGAAACCTGGTTCAAGGCTCCTGAGAGCACCCCAGCACTATCAGGTTTTACCTCATATCATGTGTTCCGGCCCCAAAATCCGGACAATACCAAGAGGGGTATCCATATTCATCAAGGACACCCACACCTCAAGACTACGATGCATCAGAGACCATCCAGGTGCAATTAACCATAGGCAAGACTGCTCTGCAAATTGTAGCATGTTACAGGCCACCCTCACAAACTCAGGAACCTCACATGGCCTTCCTGAAAACACTAGAGGGGATAAATGTATCACCAAACACCATCATACTAGGTGACTTCAATTACCCTAATATAGACTGGGAACACTACTCAAGCCCAAACACCCTAGCCCAAAAGTTCCTGGAATTCATAAACTCAAATGCCATGGAACAACTAGTTACCATCTCCACAAGAGGAGATAACATACTTGACCTCATCATCACGAACATGGGAGCACAATGTTCAACACCGGAAGTATACCCTCACTGGTGAGATCAGATCACAAACTAATCTCGCTGGAGGTCCTCATCCCACCCCACCTGAAATAAAAAGACCACAGTAAAGAACTACTTCACACTTCTAAAGACTACTGTGGTCTCCTTTAAGGCCCCCGGCGGAAAACAGTACACAAGCCGCTGAATCACTTACAAATGCCTTCTACCAGCACCTGCAGGACTGCATGGATAAGGCAATCCAAAGCAAAACAAAGACTCTTTGTACCAAAGGCAAGCGTCCAGTCTGGTGGACCCCAGCCATAAACAAACTCTACAACAAAAGGAGGAAGCTACTACAAGATAGAGCAAAATCCTTAAAAGGTAAGACACCCTTGATCACTATAAGTAAAAAACTAAGAGCTCTCATAAAATCATCCAAAGCAAATTTTGAGAGAAAAATAGCTAAAGACTCAAAAGACAATCATAAGGCCTTCTTTAGCTATGTTAGAAACCTGGGAGGAAACTCCCAGATATGCTCAGAACTAGTTCAAAATGATGTGAAGATTACTGATCCTACGGACATTGCCAACATACTGGCTGACAGGTTCAGTGCAAACTTCTCCCCCCCCCAAAAGGAGAGATATCTATACCAAACGATTGCAGCCCCCCAAACATCTCCAACGCCCAAGTGAGAACTGCTCTCTCCAAAGCAAAAACACAGCATCCATGGGACCTGATGGTGTCCCCAGCTGTGTGCTCCACGAACTCAATGAGGAATTAAACCCACAGCTAGGACAGCTGTTTAATCAAAGTCTTACCTCTGGATACGTACCCAGGAGTGGCGACTGCAACTGTGGTCCCACTTCACAAAGGCGGTGCCTCCACCGACCCTGGAAATTACCGGCCATTAGCTTGACAAGCCTTATCTGCAAAGCCATGGAGAGGATCATAATGGACCTCATAAATAAAGACATAGGGAATTTGCAGACTTTGGATCCAACCCAGTTTGGCTTTGTCAAAGGCAGATCATGCCTTTTAAACTTGGTTGACTTTTTTGAAACAGTCACCAAAGCCATTGATGAGGGAAAGGCAGTCCATACAGCCTACCTCGATCTGGCGAAGGCCTTCGATACAATACCCCACTCGGGTATCATTGAAAAACTCATCAGCTTAAATATTAACCCATACATCACAAGATGGGTTGCAAACTGGCTGAGTGACAGAACCCACAGGGTCAGAGTTGCTGGCACCATGTCAGACTCAAAGCCTGTCACAAGTGGTGTCCCACAAGGCTCAGTCCTGGGCCCACTCTTGTTTGGCATCTACTTCTCCGAAGTACAAGCAAACACAGGAGGGTTATGGCTGACAAAGTTTGCAGATGACTGCAAACTAGGCGCCATAGTAGAAAACACATCTGACACAGATATCCTTCAGAAGGGTCTCACAGAAACGGATAACTGGTGCCAGAGCCATGGCCTAAAGTTAAATGCCAAAAAATGCATAGTCATACCCTTCGAAAACAAGGTTACCCCTAGCTACCAAATAGGTGGCAATCCACTGAGCACAGAAGAAGTTATCAGGGACCTGGGGACCCAGGTTGATAGTAGTCTGTCATTTGACACCCATGTAGCTAAAGTAGTTAGGAAGACCTTCTATATTGCCCACCTTATCATGAAGGGATTCTCATCTAGATCAAGGGAGGTCATTGTCTCCCTCTACTCATCACTCATCAGACCAATGATTGAGTACAATGCCCCATTCGGAATGTATCTGACCCGACACTTGCAGCAGCTGGAGAGGCCACAAAGTTCCTCACCAAAAGGATAAAGGGTCTCAAAAATCTGTCCTATGCTGCCCGACTGAAAGAACTCCAGCTCTATTCAGTCGCCACTGCTCAGAGGTGACCTTTGCCTAACATACAAGGCCATGTCAAACCCAGATTTGATGAATATGCTTCACCTCAAAAAATCTAGATCCATCAGAGCCACAAGGGCGGGAGACTTAAACCTCGACATGGCTATTAATAGGACGTGCTGGAGGGATAGATTCATCACCCAAAGTCGTCCTATGCTGTGGAACAAAATCCCGGTATATGTGAGGCAGAGCACCTCGCTGGCCTTGTTCAAGAGAAATCTTGACCAATGGATGGGATATCGCAGATATACCCCAGGGATTACCTCAGTGTCACTGCTCGACAGAGGCACAGCAAAATAATGGGTATAGTTCCCCATACTAAAGGGGTGGCGTAAGCCACAAAACGATGGGCTAGGCTTGTAAATGCCCTCGGGCAGATAGCCTAGTATGAACCTATGAACCTATGAACCTATGTATCCTTTCCATGAGCCAGCTGGTGATCTAGCAGTTATTTAGGGGTTTCTGCCCAGTTCAGTGAGTTTATAAATTATACCTGAGTGGGGTATTGTATCAAATGCTTTAGCCAGGTCCACATAGGCTGTATGGACCATTTCTCCCTCATCCATTGCCTTAGCAACCTTCTCAAAGACGTCCATTAGGTCTAGTAGGCATGAATTTTCCTTGACAAAGCAGAACTGGCTTAAGTGCAGTGTCTGAAAGTTGGCAATATCGTTATTGATCATTTCCATGATAATTTGTTTCATGGCTTTGCATATTAGACTTGTCAGACTAATAGGGCTGTAGTTTCTGGGATTGGTTGATGGTCCACCCTTGTGAAGTGGGATAACCATTGTAGTCCTCCAGCTAAAAACACAGCATCAATGGGACCAGATGGTGTCCCCGGCTGTGTGCTACACGAACTCAATGAGGAACTAAACCCGCATATAAGGCAGCTGTTTAATCTTAGCCTTACTACAGGATACGTGCCCAAGGAGTGGCATACGGCAACTGTGGTCCCACTACACAAAGGCGGTACCTCTATGGCCCCTGGAAATTACCGCCCCATAAGCTTAACAAGCCTGGTCTGCAAAGCTATGGAGAGGATCATAATGGAACTCATAAACAAAGACATAGGGGACTTGCAGACATTGGACCCGACCCAGTTTGGCTTTGTCAAGGGCAGATCATGCCTTTTGAACTTGGTCGACTTCTTCGAAACAGTCACCAAGGCCATTGATGAGGGAAAGGCAGTCCATACAGCCTACCTTGACCTTGCAAAAGCTTTCGACACAATACCCCACTCGGGTATTATAGAGAAACTTACCAGCTTAAATGTAAACCCATATGTCACAAGATGGGTTGCAAACTGGCTAAAGGACAGAACCCACAGGGTTAGAGTTTCTGGCGCCATGTCAGACTCCAAGCCGGTCACAAGTGGGGTCCCACAGGGCTCAGTCTTGTTCGGCATCTACTTCTCAGAAGTACAGGCAAACATAGGAGGACTATGGCTGACAAAGTTTGCAGATGACTGCAAACTGGGCGCCATAGTGGAAAGTACATCGGACACAGATATCCTTCAGAGGGGTCTCACGAAACTGATAACTGGTGCCAGAGCCATGGCCTGAAGTTAAATGCCAAAATGTATAGTCATACCCTTCGGGAAAAACAAGGTAACCCCAAGCTACCTTATAGGTGGCAATCCATTAAGCACAGAAGAGGTTATCAGGGACCTGGGGACCCAGGTTGACAGTGGCCTTTCTTTTGACACTCACATTGCTAAAGTGGTTAGAAAGACCTTCTACATTGCCCACCTGATCATGAAGGGATTCACATCCAGATCAAGTGAGGTCATTGCTCCCCTGTACTCTTCACTTATCAGACCAATGATCGAGTACAATGCCCCATTCGGGATGTATCTCACCCGACACCTGCAGCAATTGGAGAGACCCCAAAAGTTCCTCACCAAAAGGATAAAGGGACTCCAAAATCTGTCATATGCTGCCAGACTGAAGAAACTCCAGCTCTATTCAGTCGCATACCGCCTGCTCAGAGGTGACCTGTGCCTGACATACAAGGCCATGTCCAACCCAGAATTAATGGACATGCTCCATCTCAAAAAATCCAAATCTACCAGATCCACTAGAGCAAGCGACTTAAACCTTAGCACGGATATAAATAGGACATGCTGGAGGGATAGATTTGTCACCCAGAGACTCCCTATGCTGCGGAATAGAATCCCAGTCCATGTGAGGCAGAGCACCTCACTGGCTCTGTTCAAGAGAAATCTTGACTGGTGGATGGGAGATCGTAGGTTTACCCCGGGAATCATCTCTGTGTCACTGCTGGACAGAGGCACAACAAACTAATGGGCACAGTATTTTTTAACATAAGGGGTGGCGTAAGCCACAAAACTTTGGGATAGGCTTATAAATGCCTTAGGGCAGATAGCCTAGTATAAACCTATAAACCTATAAACCTATATGCTTGCCTGTAATATATAACATCCCAAAATGAGCATGCATGGTCTCGAAGCAGCAAATGTTTGCCAGTGCACTGCCTGGTAGATGCACACATGCTGGCACAGTGTAATGTGCCACATTGCACTAATACACACTGCATTACCATTATTTGGGATGACATCAGCACTGCAGCAGGGCAAACTGCACTCCAGGATGTACGAGCTGGTGATGCCCCCCCACACACACAAGAATATTTAATCTGGTGAAAGCTGCTTATTACCACCCTCCCCAGCTGGCTCATTCATTGTCTGGGTTGTTAGAAAATCCTGTGTCAACTGGGTCACATTTAGAATTCATTATTATTTGTAGTGATCCTGGCATAATTTAATTAGCTTCTTCCTATGCAATATATTTAGTATTAGCTGACTTTGACTCATCAGGTACCAGCAGGCCTTCTCGAAGTGCCTTTAAAAAGTCTAGTAAAGGTATCCTGTAATAGTATACCTCACCTGAAGCGTAAAACAGCCCCTTGCCCTATAAGGTCACATAATAAATTCTATTTCTGATATGAACATTTGAGGTATGACATGCACATGTACATGCAGGGGGGTAGCCTCCAGTGTACAAAGATCTTCTCTGATAATTCAATGATTGTCCATGTGCTCAGTATAAATCACAGTAATATTGAATAGATCAGTGTATGAGTATGTATAGCTCAAACATATGAGAATGTCATATAATTACTGGAAGTGAAGCCAGTACACTCAGCTCACCCTTTCAATACCCAAATACATGTTATTGTACAGTTTTTCAAGCTTCTCTGTGCTCTTAAAGTATAAAAATGTGTCTGATGAAAAGTTGTGAAAACTTACATTTTTAAAACTGTATTTGTACTACTAGAACTCCTGGTTTTCATAACATCTAACCGTGTCCAAGAATCTGAAGATCCTTGGTAACCAAATAAACCTACAACAATAATTTTCCATGATATGTAGAAATTAGTGGACTAAAACAGTTTTCTAGTTATATTCTGCTGTATTATATTTTACTCAAAAAGAAAAAAAAATCTACTTACTTCTTTAATAGATACTAGTAGAAAGGATATAGTAAATGGTGATTCTCAACTCAGAAGTCTGAAAAACATAGTGCCTATAATTAATTGGGATTAGCTGACTGTAGCTTGTTTGCCTCTCTATAAACTAAAACATATGTTTACTGTGAATTACTGAGACTGTTCCAAAGATGTAAACACTGTGATTTAGTTATTGTTATGCATGGAAGCAATGACATTTACATAACCTCAGTTGAAATATGGGAAAGCATCATTGAGAACTTTGCTGTTCTTAATAAAGAAAATAATAACTAATGCTCACAGACATTCCTCAGGCCATTTCATTCAGTTTTATTTTGAGAAAAGCAGCTTTGAAATTTGCAAGTATACTTCAGTGTTGTCTAGAGAGTGGTATTAGACCTATGGGAATAATTTTATTCTAGGTTCTATTTTGTCTCGAATGATGGGCTTCACCTTAGCAATATGGGAAATAAGGTATTAGGTAAAAACTTTTCTAAGGCTGCAAAGGATTTATTAGACTTCTAGGTTCTGAACAGATATTAAAATTAGCTTCTTGCAATAAAGGTCTAGTTAAATAGTTAACACCTGCCAATAGTTTAAACAATAAAATGCCTGAATTTGAATTGAAGCAAGGTTTATATTGATTGTAATACAGTGTTTTGTTCTGAAACTTCATTTAGCATTAACAATTTGCCCCTTAATTTTCATGGATGCATAGGTACATTATTTTTAGAAGTAATAGATCTGTTTGTAAAGTGTTTTTATAAGTAAAACACACTTATTGTTTCCATAAACTGGGATTACATATCTGCTAGTGAAATAGTGGCAGTTCCAGTTCAGATAAGCAATCTAAAAGATATAATTGCTTCTTCCTATTGACCCCCCCCAAAAAAATATATCTAAGTCAGACTTGAAACATTTTGTTTCAGAATTCTGTAATTGTTTTCTTAATTATAGTAGGTGACCACTTGATATATGCTGATACACTGGGAAATATAGGTGTGAAATGTTTAGTAAGTTATTAGAACATTGTATGCTCATGATTTAAAAAAATTGCGAGGAAACCAACTCTTGGAGCCCATATTCTTGATGTGTCATTTGCAAGGAATTTGCTTAAAGCACCAGCATGTTTTATATCTCCACAACTGAGAAACTCTGATCACACGATCATGATTCTGATGACAGAAACTCCAAAAGTCAGTCATTGAATTACTAAAATATAATTGATTGACTATTCTTCATCGGGTTGACAAATAGAGAAGTGACACTGAGAAAAGCAAATGAATAGTAGAAATATCTCTGTGCATTAAAAGATCGTTTATGAGTTCACTGACTCTCTAATAGATCATTTTGCTCTCTTTTGCAAGTAAAAGAATAACTGGATTAGAAATGGGGAAAATCAATCCCAAGTGGGCAATTCGCCAAGAAACATTGGAAAGAAGTATTTCTTGACCACTTCCCATGTACTTAACACACTCCTAGTCGCGCAAACAAAATTGAACTTCATAAAGTCATTAACAAGTTAAAGAAACAGATAAAAATAAATCGTGGTATGAGCTGAAATTGGCTAATAACACCAAAAACAATAATAAAGCTTTCTAGACATATTCATCATTGGTCTACAAATGTGTTGTTAATTAAAAAAAGTATGTTTTGGCTGAGAGAATAATGAATAATGCTATGCAGTCAATCAGGACATTGCCTTCCCATCAGTGAAGAGAAAAGTTACACATCGGTCTTCAGAGGCACCTACAGTTTACCCCACTTAACTTCCTTATTGCTTTCAATACTTTAGTTAATTGTGGTAGCTGTTGTTTTTGTTTCCTATTTCACAGAGCTTCAGCATTAAGAATACTGCCAATGCTAAGAATACATGCACAAATGACATACATTGATCTAATCTCCCCCTATCTGGGCTGCTTTCGTCTTTAAACATCCTTGAGCACCCAGTGATCAGTCAGTGCAGTTGTACTACTCCCACTCTGCAGAGTTTGCCTTATCACTAGTTTACAGTAGTGTAGATTTAATTTTAGTTTCTGTCTTTTAACAGCCACTGCAGAAGTCTGCCTCAGGCCATTTGTTTACTTTTGTTTGGCTGGGAGTGCAGAATCACTGGGTTTGAGAATGCCCAGACTGATTGATTGTTTCCACTAATGTGGAGGGTGTGGTCTGTTATGCTCCCTTTCCAGCACCAATTCCCCAGCCACCATTCATATCCACATATTTAATCCCACTGCTTTCCTCTCACTTCTTAATGACATCACAAACCTGCTTAAAGGACAGCAGTGGGATTCTATTATTAAATGCTCAACTTCTCTGTCATTTTTCTCCCTATTTATTGTCCATGCTTTGAATAAACAACAACACAGCATTTAAAATACTTTAAATTGACTGTTTCTCTCCACTAGAACAGTGGTGGTTTCACTTTCAAAAAACTTTTATCCCGCCCTTGCTGCAGTTTCCAATTCATTGATGTCATCAAGGCCACTGAATACAGGTATTTTTCTGACTAGTTGCCTCCCCAAACTGACATCACCATGACTGTCCTAAAAACCCACCCATGATGTAATGTCACAGCTCCCTGGTCCTTCCTCTACCCATACAGAAAGTAAAGGCTAGAACAAGGAAACAGTGCATAAGTCAAGTCTGCTGCTGTAAGCTGTCAATCACAGGGGGTAACAGCCCAAATTACCCTTAGCACTTTGACAGCTAGGGAAGTTAGGTGTGAAGGGGGATGGGAGATAAGTCAAAGTAGTACAATTCAGGCTTTGCAAAAGAAATGTAGTTTATCCATTCTAAAAAGAAGCAGCAGTAAAAAGCACTTTGAAAGTCTGTTCTGTGGCATTTGCACTGTTTGTGTTTTAAGTAGTCATTGAATAACATGAAATGTTAGTTAAAACTAACTGCCTGAAAGACAGCAGTGTATGCATGTGAAATCAATGCAGTGAGAGGAGCTTTAGGAAGAAGGAGATCTGTGTGATGCAACCTTTTACAGATGAATACTGCATTTTTGGATACCTAGAGGCAGATTAAACAATCAAAATGACTTCAAGATGCCAGACCCCATGTGGTCAGACTCAGAAAATATGTATAAAAATATTTAAAAACCTGTAAATAGTCCCAGAGTGGTGTTAAAATGTAGGAAACATCAAACCATGATGAAATAAACATGTTTTTTGAGTCTGTGAGTGTGGTTCTCCTTTAAAGACACATCTACATATTGATGCATTTTCCACACATTCACTCACCCCATATCATCCATTACAATAACATTAGCATTCTCTGCCCTACTCACTCGTCCACTCACTCAGTGTCTACTCTAATACAGCATTCACCACAGTACTTCTCATATTGTCTTTCCTACTCAGTCATCCTGACTGCCTAGTAAATTTCCATCCTTCCTTCCCTTTGCACTACTGCAGTTCCTTCCCTTCTGATCTAAAAACTAACCTCTTCCTTTACAAACCGACCAATCAGCTCTTTTAAGCAACTTTACTTCATCTTATTCATTTTTAGTCCTGACTTCAAACCCCTCCTCTCCCTTTTCTACCTCACCACTTTATTCATACTCAGCTCTGTCTACCTCGCTATTAATCAACTCACTCACCACCTGACTGCATTCTCACCTGTGTCTACCTTACTTGTTACCCAACACACTCACCACTCCGATCACTCTTAACTTTCCCGAACTTCACTCTAAGTTTATAAATCATTCTGTCTAACGTTATCACTTCAGTGCCTCCCCATCTCATTGCATAAACATGCTATCCGTAGCTTAGTTACTCTACTTCTATTACTATTGCATAAACATGCTATCCGTAGCTTAGTTACTCTACTTCTATTACTATTGCATAAACATGCTATCCGTAGCTTAGTTACTCTACTTCTATTACTATTGCATAAACATGCTATCCATAGCTTAGTTACTCTACTTCTATTACTATTGCATAAACATGCTATCCGTAGCTTAGTTACTCTACTTCTATTACTATTGCATAAACATGCTATCCGTAGCTTAGTTACTCTACTTCTATTACTTTTGCATAAACATGCTATCCGTAGCTTAGTTACTCTACTTCTATTACTATTGCATAAACATGCTATCCGTAGCTTACTCTATTTCTATTACTATTGCATAAACATGCTACCCATAGCTTAGTTACTCTACTTCTATTACTATTGCATAAACATGATATCCGTAGCTTAGTTGCTCTACTCCTATTACTATTGCATAAACATACTATCCGTAGCTTAGTTACTCTACTTCTATTACTATTGCATAGACATGCTATCCGTAGCTTAGTTACTCTAATTCTATTACTATTGCATAAACATGCTATCCATAGCTTAGTTACTCTACTTCTATTACTATTGCATAAATATGCTATCCATAGCTTAGTTACTCTACTTCTGTTACTATTGCATAAACATGCTATCTGTAGCTTAGTTACTCTACTTCTATTACTATTGCACAAACATGCTATCCGTAGCTTAGTTACTCTACTTCTATTACTATTTCATAAACATGCTATCCGTAGCTTAGTTACTCTACTTCTATTACTATTGCATAAACATGCTATCCGTAGCTTAGTTACTCTACTTCTATTACTATTGCATAAACATGCTATCCATAGCTTAGTTACTCTACTTCTATTACTATTGCATAAACATGCTATCCGTAGCTTAGTTACTCTACTTCTATTACTATTGCATAAACATGCTATCCATAGCGTAGTTATTCTACTTCTATTACTATTGCATAAACATGCTATCTGTAGCTTAGTTACTCTACTTCTATTACTATTGCACAAACATGCTGTCCGTAGCTTAGTTACTCTACTTCTATTACTATTGCATAAACATGCTATCTGCAGCTTAGTTACTCTGCTTCTATTACTATTGCATAAACATGCTATCCATAGCTTAGTTACTTAACTTCTATTACTATTGCATAAACATGCTATCCGTAGCTTAGTTATTCTACTTCTATTACTATTGCATAAACATGCTATCCGTAGCTTAGTTACTCTACTTCTATTACTATTGCAGAAACATGCTATCAGTAGCTTAGTTACTCTACTTCTATTACTATTGCACAAACATGCTATCCGTAGCTTAGTTACTCTACTTCTATTACTAATGCACAAAAATGCTATCCGTAGCTTAGTTACTCTACTTCTATTACTATTGCATAAACATGCTATCCATAGCTTAGTTACTCTACTTCTATTACTATTGCATAAGCATGCTATCCGTAGCTTAGTTACTCTACTTCTATTACTATTGCACAAACATGCTATCCGTAGCTTAGTTACTCTACTTCTGTTACTATTGCACAAACATGCTATCCATAACTTAGTTACTCTACTTCTATTACTGTTCCATAAACATGCTATCTGTAGCTTAGTTACTCTACTTCTATTACTATTGCATAAACATGCTATCCGTAGCTTAGTTACTCTACTTCTATTACTATTGCACAAACATGCTATCCATAGCTTAGTTACTCTACTTCTATTACTGTTGCATAAACATGCTATCCGTAGCTTAGTTACTCTACTTCTGTTACTACTTGCTGCCCTCACAGACTGTCAAATCACTTTTGCACCCAACATTTGCTCACCAGCGATAAGCCTCCATTTAAACCATTTTCTCCAAAATTCTTTGACAGAAATTGCTCCACATGTATTTGCATGTATTTAGCAGCTCATCTAATTTTTAATTTAAATACAACATTTTCATCTGTCCTCACTAGCACACGAGAACAAAGCAAAAAATAAAAAATAAAAATTGCCATTATAAAACCATTTCACTCCCTCAAAATTCTTCAAGAATTAAACTGCGTGGTGACATACCCTGTAACCCAGCCCCTCCTTCAGTTTCTACCCTGTTATCATCTATAGCCCTCTGGTCACCCCTAATAACTTCAAATAACGCTACTTTACCTCTATAAGTATTCGTAACATTTGTAACAAAATCACTGAACTGCATGCCTGGAACTCTCATTATGCAATAGATATCATTGCCCTTACTCAGACATGGCTAAAATCTCATATAAAGGAGACAGCATCATTACACTGACAGGTTAAACAAAAGCTCCAGAGGAATACCTTTTCCTCTACCCTAGCACGTATGAAGTTTCTCCCTTTATAAAAACTCAAAAATGCAGAGCTGCTTATCTCCTGTATAAAATTAAATAACCACAGATGTCTTTGTGTAATTGTTCTACATATCCTACCTGGGAACAATATATCCATCCTCAAAATAAATCCATTACTGGATCTCACATGATTTTACCAATCAAGCAGTCATCCTAGGTGATGTCAACATCAGCTGGAGTACTTTCACTTCCTCTATCCTTCTAGCATCCAACTGCATGGCTTCCAATAGGTATTACTTCTCCTACTCTCTGTATTCCTTCTCCTACTCTCTGTATTACTTCTCCTACTCTCTGTATTCCTTCTCCTACTCTCTGTATTACTTCTCATACTCTATAACAAATCCCTGGACACTAGTCCCATTCCTAACTGAATTCTGTTCTGTGATCCTTGTAACTACACTGCATCAAGAACCCTTCATGTATCCCTTAGTGACTTCTACATATGCCATCAGATGTATTACTCACCATACCAAGCAACAAGTATGCAAAGATACTCGTAATCTCACATAATTTAACCATAAATCATTTTAGATGTTCTGAACTTAGTAAACTGGACTATTCTAAAAACCTTGCCACTAGATGAGGCAGTTGAAAGGTTCAGTTCAACTTTTTGAAGCATCCTAAACCACCTTGCACCACTATGTAGGAAGAGAGTAAAATCTAACTTTACCCTTTGGTTTATTAATCAGACTAGAATTCATATACAAAATAGAGGCAAAGTATGGAAAGAGTGGCAAAAATTTAAAATACCACAAAACCTACAGTATTTTAAAAAACTTCACAACCTCACCAAAAAGCAAGTCAAGCCTGATGAGAAGCAATACTATTATGATTTACAAAATAACCATAGATCTAACCTGTAAGACTTCTGGTCATCCATTAAACAAATTTTACACTCAGGAAATAACAATGCCCTTAACCCTTGTCCCAATAACTCCCCCTTAGAAAAAGCCACCAAATTTAACTTGTACTTCATTGACACAATGTCCTCACCAATTAATCCTTTCCTGACTCCACTGACTCATGTCTACCCCATCCACAACTCCCCCATTCTCATACTAAAATCAGTTACCACCTCCTTCATAAAAATTATCCAAACTTAAACTCAGTTCACCCTCTGTAGATAACCTTCCTGCAGAATACCTCAGCATTGGAGCTAATACCATTGCATATCCAGTCTCCATCCACATAAACAGATCAATACAGGACATACCTCTCGACTGTCCCTGATTTTGACTCAAATTTTAACTCTGTCCCTCTTAATCCCTCCTAAAACTAGTGACTTTTGGAGGAAAGGTGGTGAATTACACTTAAAGAATAATGACAATAATTGAAAGTTATAAACTTCTTTTACTTCAGTAAATGTGTATTAATTACTATGCTCCGATTCTGTCAATGTTTCAAGTTAATAGCACTAATATTTTAAAAGTGTCCCTGATTGTCCCTGATTTTTTCTTGACTTGTCCCTGATTCTGTTGAAATTTGTCCCCAATTGGTTGAGAGGTCTGATACAGGAATCTTATATTCCTACCATCTGGAAGAAATGCCATCTCATCCCTCTATACAAAGGTGGCACTCCTTCCAAAATATCTACTTTCAGACTCTTTGCCATCTTACCCCCCCCCCCTTAACAATACTGGAAAAAATGTCTTCACAAACAAGTACTCCAGCATCTCTTAAAGGAACAATTACTAACCAATACTCAACATGGTTTTAAACCTACCCACAGAATAACAACTACCCTCCTAAACTTTACAGATGACATAAAATAAAGCCAGGGATAGAGGGTAACTCATATTGTCCTTATTCCTAGACTTATCAAAAGCTCTTACTACAGCTCTCTGCAATGGGTATCTCACATCTTACTCTTCAGTGGTTTAATAATTGCTTATCAGAGCGTCACCAGGCAGTCAAATGGAATTCTACCTTTTCTATTACTGTTCCATTAAACGTGCTATCCGTAGCTAATAGTTACTCTACTTCCTGTAGTACTACTTGCTGCCCTCTGGACTGTCAATAAATCACTTTTTGCACCCAACATTTGCTCACCTGATAAGCCTCCATTTAAACCATTTTCTCCAAAATTCTTTGACAGAAATTGCTCCACATGTATTTACATGTGTTAGCAACTCATCTAATTTTTAATTTAAATGCCAACATTTTCATCTGTCCTCACTAGCACCACGAGAACAAACAAAAAAATAAAAAATAAAAATTGCCATTATAAAACCATTTCACTCCCTCAAAATTCTTCAAAATTAAACTGCGTGGTGAAGGAAAGCATACCCTGTAACCCAGCCCCTCCTTCAGTTTTCTACCCTGTTTATCATCCTATAGCCCTCCTGGTCACCCTAATAGCTTCAAACGCTACTTTGCACTCTATAAGTTATTAGTTGACATTTGTAACAAAATCACTTTGAACTGCATGCCTGGAACTCTCATTATGCAATAGCCTGATCATCATTGCCATTACTCAGACATAGCTAAAATCTCATATAAAGGGAGACAGCATCATTTTGCACTGACAGGTTAAACAAAACCTCCAGAGGATACCTTTTCCTCTACCTGCTTGCAAGTAAGAGTTTCTCCCTTTATAAAAACTCAAAATGCTGAGTACCCTTTATCTCCTGTATAAAATTAAATAACCACAGATGTCTTTGTGTAATTGTTCTACATATCCTACCTGGGAACAATATATCCATCCTCAAAAGAAATCCATTACTGGATCTCACATGATTTTACCAATCAAGCAGTCATCCTAGGTGATGTCAACATCAGCTGGAGTACTCACTTCCTCTATCTTCTAGCATCCAACTGCATGGCTTCCAATAGGTATTACTTCTCCTACTCTCTGTATTCCTTCTCCTACTCTCTATTATTACTTCTCTCCTTACTCTCTGTATTCCTTCTCCTACTCTCTGTATTACTTCTCATGCTCTATAACAAATCCTGGACACTAGTCCCATTCTAACTGAATTCTGTTCTGTGATCCTTGTAACTTCCACCCATCACGCCAGACCCTTCATGTATCCATCATGGTGACTTCTACATATGCCGCATCAGATGTATTACTCACCATACCAAGCAACAAGTATGCAAGAATACTAAGTAATCTCACATGAATTTAACCATAAATCATTTTTAGATGTTTCTGAACTTAGTAAACTGGACTATTCTAAAAGACACTTGCCACTAGATGGGGAGCGGTTACAAGAGGTTCAGTTCAACTTTTTGAAACATCTAAAACCACCTTGCACCACTATGTAGAGGAAGAGAGTAAAATCTAACTTTACCCTTTGGTTTATTCAATCAGACTAGAATTCATAGCATACAAAATAGAGGCAAAAAGTATGGAAAGTAGTGGCAAAAATTTAAAATACCACAAAACCTACAGTATTTTAAAAAACTTCACAACCTCACCAAAAAGCAAGTCAGAGCCTGATGAGAAGCAATACTATTATGATTTACAAAATATATTCCATAGATCTAACCTGTAAGACTTCTGGTCATTTCATTAAACAAATTTTACACTCAGGGAAATAACAATGCCCTTAACCCTTGTCCCAATAACTCCCCATTAGAAAAAGCCACCAAATTTAACTTGTACTTCATTGACACAATGTCTCTCCCAATTAATCCTTTCCTGACAATCCACTGACTCATGTCTACCCCATCCACAACTCCCCCCATCTTCTCATACCTAGAAATCCAGTTACCACCTACCTTCATAAAATTATCAGAAGCTTAAACTCAGTTCACCCTCTGTGGATAACCTTCCTGCAGAATCACCTCAGCATTGGAGCTAATACCATTGCACATATCAGTCTCCATCCACGCCGACAGATCAATACAGGACGCCACCTCTCGAGCTGTCCCTGATTTACGACTCAAATTTTAACTCTGTCCCTCTTAATCCCTCCTAAAACTAGTGACTTTTGGAGGAAAGGTGGTGAATTACACTTAAGAATAATGACTTAATAATTAGAGGATTATAAACTTCCTTTTTCACTCCCAGTAAATGTGTATTAATTACTATGCTCCGATTCTGTCAATGTTTCAAGTTAATAGCACTAATATTTTAAAAGTGTCCCTGATTGTCCCTGATTTTCTTGTAAACTTGTCCCTGGATTCTGTTGAAATTTGTCCCCAGTTGGTTAGAACAGAGGTCTGATACAGAGATCTTATATTCCCTACCATCTGGAAGAAATATCATCTCATCCCTCTATACAAAGAGTGGCACTCCTTCCAAAATATCTACTGCGCCTCGAGACTCTCACACGCCCATCTTGTCCCCCCTTAACAATACAGGAAAAAATGTCTTCACAAACAAGTAATACAGCATCTCTTAAAGGAACAATTACTAACCAATACTCAACATGGTTTTAAACTTACCCTGACAGAATAACAACTACCCTCCTAAACTTTACAGATGACATAAAATAAAGCCAGGGATAGAGGGTAACTCATATTGTCCTTATTCCTAGACTTATCAAAAGCTCTTACTACAGCTCTCTGCAATGGGTATCTCACATCTTACTCTTCAGTGGTTTAATAATTGCTTATCAGAGCGTCACCAGGCAGGCAAATGGAATTCTACCTTTTCTACCTTTTCCACTTACTTACCCATCATTACACAAGTACTGCAAGGCTCCATCTTTGGTTCTCCTCTATTTAGTATCTTTATAAACATTCTTTATACCTCTGTACAAGAAGCATCCCTTGTATAGTATAGATTCCACCATAATCTGCTTCTCAGACAGTCTTGACAATTTAGGAAAGATTACCCAGCATGCCTTTATCTCTATTAAAAATTGGCTTTGTAACCAACAACTCCTTCTTAATTCAAATAAAATGAAAACCCTATTATTTTCCCCAAATCACTTACACATGAGAAAAATAACTCAAGGTCACATCCCTAAACAATACACTAGTTGAAGTAATACCCCATACAAAACTAATGGGGGTTACAGTAGATGACAACCCCAAATATGACCCCCACATACAGAGCAATATAAAAAAAACTCAGGAAAAACTTAAGAATGACATATAGAGCCAAAAAAAATCGACCTGTGTCACCTGGTCCTCTTGGGTTCATAGGTTCATAGGTTCGCGGGACCCATACTAGGCTATCTGCCCTAGGGCATTTATAAGCCTAATAACCAGAGTGTGTATGGCTTTTCGCCACCCATTTTAAATTAATTTTGCTATGCCCTTTTTGAGGTTGGTATACTGCGCTTCTGTCCTAACAGTGACACAGAAGTGATGCCCGGGGTAAACTCAGATCCCCTCAGTCCATCACTCATCAAGATTCCTCTTGAAGAGAGTCAATGAGGGACTCTGCACCCTAACCTGGACTGGGATTTTATTCCAGAGTGAAGAGGAGCCTCTGGGTTATGAATCTGTCCCTCCAGCATGTCCTATTTATTTCAGTGCTGAGGGGTTAAGTCCTCTGAGCACGTGGCTTCGATGGGATTTGGATTTTCTGAGGTGCAGCATGTCCATTAATTCTGCGGGTTGGACATGGCTTTATAAGTCAGGCACAGATGCGCCTCTGAGCAGGCGGTATGCCACTGAGTAGAGCTGGGTTTCTTTAACCGGACAGCATCGGCATCTGTTTGAGCCCTTAGAGTCCTCTTGGTGAGGTACTTTTGGGGTCTTTCAGTTGCTGCAGGTGTCTGGTAAAATTTTATCCCAAAGGGCATTGTACTCAATTATGGGCCTGATGAGAGGATGAGTAAAGAGACACGATGACCTCCCTGATCTAGATGTGAATCGCCCTTCATGATTAGGTGGGCTATATAAAATGTTTTCTAACGCACTTTGGCCACGTGGTTGTCAAATGAGAGGAGGAATTGCTATCAACTTGGGTCCCCAGGTCCCTAATTACTTCTTCTGTACTTAATGGATTACCACCTATGTGTGGTGAATTTGTGAACACTGTTTTTGCCAAAGGGGATGACTATACACTTTTGGCGTTTAGCTTGAGAGCCATGGCTCTGGCTTTCACCAGTTGTCTGTTTCTATAGGAGTCCTTTTTGGAGGATGCTTGTGTCAGCTGGAGAGTCTATTATGGTGCCCAGTTTGCGAGTCATCCTACTGAACTTGGTCAACCACAGTCCTTCATGTTGGCCTGCCTCCGAGAAATATATGCCGAACAGAGAAAGTTCAAAGATGAGCCTTGTGGGATGCCACTTTATAACTGGTTTGGAGTCTGACATGGCTCCAGCTATTCTAACCATGTGGGTTCTGTCCTTGAGCCAGTTTGCAACCCATCCTAGTGACATAGGGGTTTATATTTAAGCTGGTGAGCTTATCTATAATGCCCGAGTGGGGTTATTATGTCGAGAGGCTTTTGCGAGGTCCAGGTAGGCTGTGTGGACCACCTTCCCCTTGTCAATGGCCTTGGTGAGCTGTTTCAAAAGAAATTGACCAGGTTTAGAGGCAGGATCTGCCTTAACAAAGCCGAACTGGGTAGGATCCAGTGTCTGTAGGTCCCCAATATCTTTATTTATAAGGTCCATGATGATCTTTCCATAGCTTTGCAAGGAACCAAGCTAGTAGTGAGACTTATGGGGCGATAGTTTCCAGGATCCGTTGAGGCACCACCTTTGTGGAAGGGACCACTGTTGCTGTATGCCACTCTTTGGGTACATGTCCTGTAGTAAGGCTGAGATTGAACAGTAGTTTGAAGGTTTGGGTTTTAGCTCTTCTTGGAGGTTCATGTAGACACAGCGTAGCCGGGACACCGTTTGAGATTGTTGACCAGTGCTGTGTTTCTTGCTTTGGAGAGGGCAGCTCTTACCTGAGCATCTGAGATGTCAGGGAGCAACACTCCTGCTGGGATAGTTATTAGCCCTTTGAGGTGGGGAGGGAGAGAGTTTGCGCTGAACCTGTCAGCTAGGATGTTGGCCCGATGTCTGTGGGTTCTGATTGTATTATTTGTCATTTTGGACTAATTCTGAGCATATCTAGGAATTCCCGCAGGTTCCTAACATAACTAAAAGCCTTGTGATTATCCTTAGTGTCCTGTGCAATTTTCTCGAAGCTGGCCTTAGGCGATTTTATGAGTGCCAGTAGTTTTGCTAATACTGATCAGAGATGCCTTCCCTTTTTGGGATTTTGCTCTGTCATGTAGTAACTTCCTCCTTCCTATTGTATAGTTTGTTTATGGCTGGGGTCCACCAGACAGGGCGTCTGCCTTTGGAGGATTGGGTCTTGGTTTTATTTGGGATTGCATGATCCATACATTCTGAGTGTTCATAGAATCTCGTTTATAAAAGGATTTTTGTGGTCTGGGCATTATTATCCAGAGGCCGGGGCTTTGAAGGATTCCACCTCAGGTTTTGAGGAGTGTAGAAATTTGCTTTAGAAGTTTTCACTGTGGTTTTCTGGGCATGGGGTGGGAGTCGGGATGTGAGAATATCCAGTGAGAGAGATTAGTTTATGGGTCTGATCTTACCAGTGAGGGATACACTTCTGGTCTGGAGACATAGAGTCCCCATGTTGCGTGATGATCAGGTCCAGTATGTTTTCCCCTCTTGTGGGAGTTATGGTATAGGTTGTTCACATTAGCATTTGAGTTTATAGAATTCTAGGAACCTTTGGGCTAGAAGTGTTGGAGCTAGAGTAATGCTCCCAGTCCTATAGTTGGAGTGAGTTGGGGAGTCACCCAATATAGTGGTGTTTGGAGAGAACCTTCCTTATTTTCCAGTGTTCTCCCAGGAAGGCGAATTTGGGTTCCCTGGGTTTGGGAGGGTGAAGATGCTGTAGCAGGCTATAACAAACTGGAAGAGCAGTTTTACCCACTGTTAGTTGCACATGGATAGTCTCTGATGCTTCGTGCTGTACCACCAACCACCTGGAGGTGTGGGTATCTCTGGCAGAATATTGATACTCCCCCCTCCTTTTGTGGATTTAGGTCCAAGTTTTGGGGCAGCATGTTATGAGTATATAACCTGAGGTAGTGCTGGGGTGCTCTACGAGAGCCTTAGAACCAGGTTTCTGTTACACTGCACATACGATGTCATTCTCCGACTGCTAAGAGAGTTTGAAATCGCGTGCATACTTGAGGTTTAGACTTCTGGCGTTGAGTAGCGTTACTCTTAGTTTCTTATCCCTTGTAATTACCTATGGAAGTGGGTTTGTCTTTTGGAGCCTTGCCTAAAAAAGGCACTATAGGGAGTAGCAAGAGCACCTTTGCAATATCCGAAGCCCAGGGAATTTGACAGGGTGCAAGCCATCCCCTAAGCGAAACATCGTGGCTTGTCAGGCATGTCATCCCAGGCTGACGAGGCATTGGATCCCCTTTGAATGACACCAATGCGCCAAGCCAATTGTTGGTAATCTGTCTTCATATTTCATGGCATCATTCTTGGTGAAGTTAGATGCTACTCAAGGTCAGGAGTCATACCTGACCTGGACCTTGAAACTCCTCCTATCGCTCTTCATGTAGTCCAGAGTGCGATCTCAGTCATTCACCAGCATGGACAATGGGCAGATCATATTGTACTTGCCTTGGAATTGACCTGAGTTAGCGTATTATTAGCGGATCCTAGCACCGATAGGCAGCTCACGTGACCTTCTCCTTGTTCAACCTGGTGGCGGGGCGTCAGTGTGCCTGATGATAGAGTCACCTATTACAAGTCTTATCAGGTGTGTTGTTTAGCCTTAAGGGCTTTGACTATTCGGCACGCTGGCTGTGGAAGCTATGTGTTGCATGTGTTTTTGTTTTTGGGAATTGGCGGTTCTTGGGTGCTCTATAGAGTCTCTAACTTAGCCAGAGCAGATTTATTTAGAACCTCCAAAGAATTATGTTTTGATAATGTTTATGTGTTTGGTTGCTGTCGTGAAATTCTATGTGAGACTGGAATTGTAGTGAGTGTGGTTTCCTTCTCCTCCTTCGGTTGCTTCAGTACTGAGTTGAACAGCACTCCAGTTTGGCTATATGGTTACATCTCTACGACCAATGTTGGAATTTGTTGCTGGAGGTTGATCTATTATTACATTAGGCAATTTGGCAACATTGCCTCCAAGATTCTGGGATTTTCCAGCTGGACCGGAGAGGAGATTGACAAATGACCTTTGGACATGCTAGAATAGTATTGGGAATTCCTTTATAATTGAAAAAAGGGCCAATGGGGAACAAGTTACTCAAGGGGAGTTTGAGAGGGTGTAGTGCTTTTAATTTTTTAGTGCTGACTTATAAAATTGCTTTAGTGAGCAAGTGCTAGGCTTTAGCATAGGAATAGGGTGTTTATTATGAGAACTAGATCAGTTCCAAGGCTCAAACCCAAATAAGCAGCGCTGCTCGATGAAGCACTATGCAAAATCACGCAAAGCTGCTCAGCGGTTTTATACAGGCGGACTTGAAAGAGCTAGAAATTGGCCCAAAACAGCCAACAGACTACCAGATTCCTGTGCTGGGAACACTCCTCCAGGGACAGATAGCCTGCTCCAAGCTCCCCACTGCCACTGGTGAACAAAGAAGCCTCCTCTATCCAAGAAAGGAAATGGCAACACAGGAACTTTCCAAAGTCCAGAATACAGCAAAGCCT
Source organism: Protopterus annectens (assembly GCF_019279795.1). Taxonomy (NCBI): domain Eukaryota; kingdom Metazoa; phylum Chordata; order Ceratodontiformes; family Protopteridae; genus Protopterus; species Protopterus annectens. Next base: position 263,714,424 of record NC_056746.1, on the reverse strand, counting down.
GTATTTGGACTACTCTAGGTCAGGAAAGATGGGAAACAAGGATAACTTTTTTCTTTTTGCAACAAACAGCAGGAAATTGCAATAAATATGTAACACAGGCTAGCCGAGTGTGTAGCCTCAACAAGTAAATGCATTAATTAGAGGTCTCATAGTTTTCTCCAGATATACAGAAATATATATACATATATTCTAACCATGTGGGTTCTGTCCTTGAGCCAGTTTGCAACCCATCTAGTGACATAGGGGTTTATATTTAAGCTGGTGAGCTTATCTATAATGCCCGAGTGGGGTATTGTATCGAAGGCTTTTGCGAGGTCCAGGTAGGCTGTGTGGACCACCTTCCCCTTGTCAATGGCCTTGGTGACTGTTTCAAAGAAATTGACCAGGTTTCAGAGGCAGGATCTGCCCTTAACAAAGCCGAACTGGGTAGGATCCAGTGTCTGTAGGTCCCCAATATCTTTATTTATAAGGTCCATGATGATCCTTTCCATAGCTTTGCAGACCAAGCTAGTGAGACTTATGGGGCGATAGTTTCCAGGATCCGTTGAGGCACCACCTTTGTGGAGAGGGACCACTGTTGCTGTATGCCACTCTTTGGGTACATGTCCTGTAGTAAGGCTGAGATTGAACAGTAGTTTTAGGTTTGGGTTTAGCTCTTCTTGGAGTTCATGTAGGACACAGCCCGGGACACCGTTTGGTCCCATTGATGCTGTGTTTCTTGCTTTGGAGAGGGCAGCTCTTACCTGAGCATCTGAGATGTCAGGGGGGCAGCACTCTGCTGGGATAGTTATTAGCCCTTTTGGTGGGAGAGGGGAAGTTTGCACTGAACCTGTCAGCTAGGATGTTGGCAATGTCTGTGGGTTCGGTGTATTTTTTGTCATTTTGGACTAATTCTGAGCATATCTGGGAATTCCCACCCAGGTTCCTAACATAACTAAAGAAAGCCTTGTGATTATCCTTAGTGTCCTGTGCAATTTTTCTCTCGAAGCTGGCCTTAGATGATTTTATGAGTGCCCGTAGTTTTTTGCTAATACTGATCAGAGATGCCTTCCCTTTTGGGATTTTGCTCTATCATGTAGTAGCTTTCTCCTTCTATTGTATAGTTTGTCTATGGTTGGGGTCCACCAGACAGGACGCCTGCGTTTGGAGGATTGGGTCTTGGTTTTATTTGGGATTGCATGATCCATGCATTCCTGAAGGTGTTCATAGAATGCGTTTATAAAGGATTTTGTGGTCTGGGCAGATATCCAGAGGCCCGGGGCTTTGAAGGATTCCACCTCGGTTTTGAGGAGTGTGAAATTTGCTTTAGAGAAGTTTTTCACTGTGGTTTTCTGGGCATGGGGTGGGGTCGGGATGTGAATATCCAGTGAGATTAGTTTATGGTCTGATCTTACCAGTGAGGGATACACTTCTGGTCTGGAGCATAGAGTCCCCATGTTGGTGATGATCAGGTCCAGTATGTTTTCCCTCTTGTGGAGTGGTAACAAGTTGTTCCATAGCATTTGAGTTTATAAATTCTAGGAACCTTTGGGCTAGGGTGTTGGAGCTAGAGTAATGCTCCCAGTCTATGGTTGGGTAGTTGAAGTCACCCAATATAATGGTGTTTGGAGAGACCTTCATATTTTCCAGTGTTCTCAGGAAGGCTGAGTGGGGTTCCTGGGTTTGGGAGGGTGGTCTGTAGCAGGCTATAAACTGGAAGGCAGTTTTACCCACTGTTAGTTGCACATGGATAGTCTCTGATGCTTCGTGCTGTGCCACCAACCTGGAGGTGTGGGTATCTCTGACGAATATTGATACTCCCTCCTTTTGTGGTTCGGTCCAAGTTTTGGGGCCGAAAAGCATGGTATGAGGTATAACCTGGTAGTGCTGGGGTGCTCTCGAGAGCCTTGAACCAGGTTTCTGTTACTGCACAGATATCGATGTTCTCCATGCTAAGGAGAGTTTCGAGTGCGTGCATCTTGAGGTTTAGACTTCTGGCGTTGAGTAGCATTACTCTTAGTTTCTTATCCTTGTGATACCTATGGAGGTGGGTTTGTCTTTGAGCCTTGCCTAAAAAGGCACTATGGGGTAGCAAGAGCCTTTGCCAATATCCGAAAGCCCAGGGTGACAGGTGCAAGCCATCCCTAGCGAAGCATCGTGGCTTGTCGAGCATGTCATCCCAGGCTGACAGGCATTGGATCCCCTTGGAATGACACCAATACTTAAGCCAGTTGTTGAAATTGATAATCTTGTCTTCATACTGTGGCATCATTCTTGGTGAGGGTAAGATGCTACTCAAGGTCAGGGTCATACCGCCTGGGCTACATGCCCAGAGAGCTCCTCTATGTCTCTTTTCATGTAGTCCAGGAGGTACGCCTCAGGTCATTCACACCAGCATGGACAATGATTGAGTCATATTTGTACTTGCCTTGGAGTGACCTGAGTGCTTGTGTTATGTGGCGGATCCTAGCACTGATAGGCAGCTCACCGTGACCTTCTCCTTGTTCAGCCTGGTGAGCGGACGCCAGTGTGCCTGATGATAGAGTCACCTATTACAAGTGTATCAGGTGTGTTGTTAAGCCTTAAGGGCTGTGACTGTTTGGCACACTGGCTTTGTGAGCTATGTGTTGCATGTGTTTTGTTTTGGGGTAGCGGTTGCTTGGGTGTCTGCTTTGGAGGTCTCTGCTGCTTAGGCAGATTTTATTTAGAGCCTCAAGTATGTTTTTGTGTGTTTATGTGTTTGGTTTGCTGTCGTGGTAGGTCTATGTGAGACTGGAATTGTAGTGAGTGTGGTTTCCTTCTCCTCCTGACTGGTTACGCCAGTACTGAGTTGAGAGAGCTTAGCCTCCAGTTTGGCTATATGGTTGCATCTCTCACATGTGTTGGAATTTGTTGGGAGGAGGAGAGGGTTGTCTGTGTACATTAGGCAGTTGTAACATTGCCTCAAGATTCCCAGGTTCACCAGCTGGACCGGAGAGGAGATTGACAACTGACCTTTGGACATGCTAGAATAGTATTGGGAATTCCTTTATAATTGAAAAAAGGGCCAATGGGGAACAAGTTACTCAAGGGGAGTTTGTGAGGGTGTAGTGCTTTTAATTTTTTAGTGCTGACTTATAAAATTGCTTTAGTGAGCAAGTGCTAGGCTTTAGCATAGGAATAGGGTGTTTATTATGAGAACTAGATCAGTTCCAAGGCTCAAACCCAAATAAGCAGCGCTGCTCGATGAAGCACTATGCACAAAATCACGCAAAGCTGCGCTACAGCGGGTTTTATACAGGCGGACTTGAAAGAGCTAGAAATTGGCCCAAAACAGCCAACAGACTACCAGATTCCTGTGCTGGGAACACTCCTCCAGGGACAGATAGCCTGCTCCAAGCTCCCCACTGCCACTGGTGAACAAAGAAGCCTCCCTCTATCCAAGAAAGGAAATGGCAACACAGGAACTTTCCAAAAGTCCAGAATACAGCAAAGCCTGTATTTGGACTACTCTAGGTCAGGAAAGATGGGAAACAAGGATAACTTTTTTTCTTTTTGCAACAAACAGCAGGAAATTGCAATAAATATGTAACACAGGCTAGCGCACTTGAGTGTGTAGCCTCAACAAGTAAATGCAACAAACAGGACAAACTTTAAAAGTGCAGGTGCAAAAACAACTTTAGACAGTTAAAAACAGTTCAAGAAGCAGAAATATTTGCAGTTTAGCTAGATCGGACAGTCGCCCAGGTAGTAGCAGGAAAAAACACTTTTATCAGGTTAGCAGTCGCTCTCTTAGCCTCTCTGCTGCTAGCACCACTCTGCAGGACCACGGGGAGCTTGGCTGAGTAGTAACAAGCGCAAAAACCTCGCCAAAGCGGGTTTTATACAGGGGGATTTGAAAGAGCTAGAAATTGGCCCAAAATGGCCAATAGACTACCAGATTCTTGTGCTGGGAACACTCCTCCAGGGATAGATAGGCTGCTCTAAGTTCCCCACTGCCACTGGTGAACAAAGAAACCTCCCTCTATCCAAGAAAGGAAATGGACAACACAGGAACTTTCCAAAAGTCCAGAATACAGCAAAGCCTGTATTTGGACTACTCTAGGTCAGGAAAGACGGGAAACAAGGATAATTTTTTTTTTTCTTTTTTTCAACAAATAGCAGGAAAATGCAGTAAATATGTAACACAGGCTAGCACACTTGAGTGTGTAGCCTCAACAGGTAAATGCAACAAACAGGACAAACTTAAAAAGTGCAGGTGCAAAAACAACTTTAAGCAGTTTAAAACAGTTCAAAAAGCAGAAATATTTGCAGTTTAGCTAGATCGGACAGTCGCCCAGGTAGTAGCAGGAAAAAACACTTATCAGGTTAGCAGTCGCTCTTTTAGTCTCTCTGCTGCTAGCACCACTCTGCAGGACCACGAGGAGCTTGGCTGAGTAGTAACAAGCGCAAAAACCTTGCCAAAGCGGGTTTTACCCTACATACGTAACCCCTCTCTGTTTTATGAGTCTCCCATCATGACTAACCTCCAGGGCAGCATAAAATCTAAACTAGAAGAGTGTTGCTTCAAGGAAGCTAGACTTGCAGCTCATGCAAGTCGCAAACACATCACTGTTCTGCACTCGAAACTCAAAACTGGCTAGAATTATCCTACTAACTAAATTATACCCAGCTTCTCTTAACAAACAAAACTATATTTAATCCCACTTCCTGCCCAACTATAAGTACAATTCTCCATCACTACCTTCCATATCATCACCTTCAATCTTCTGACAAAAATCTACTTAACATCTGTAAGCCTTACAAGTATTGTTGTCAACATCTGCACTCACACCGTGCAACAAATGTCTGGAATATGATCCTTGCACCAAACAGGGTAATATATAACATTCATTTATTTAAGCTATAACTACAAGAATTCCTCTCTGACTCCTTGCTTTGCATTTGCTGCTCTCCTGGATACAGTTTCAGCCCCTTTTCCTCTAATACCTATATACATCTGTCTCTCCTTTTCCTTGTTTTTAAATTCACTTAATCTTATTTCTCTTACTCTTAATCTTGCTTTTACTCATTATTTCTCCTGCCTTCCATATCTACTCCGTTTATTACACCTAATAAATACTTTTCTCACTTTCACCTCTCTTCCCTCCTCCTTCTTATCCACTTCTTGAATTTTCCACTCTTGACAGTTGCCTTATGAGTAATAAATTCTCACACTTGCAACATGTCAACACGTTTCAATACTACATGCTATTGCATTTATCTTGTTTTAATAATGATATATGTGTATTATTTGGGTTCCTACTGAATTGTCGACAGCTTAGGTTCTCGAATGCTTACTCAACGACTCCTAAGCGTCGAAAGCTTACAATAGTGAACAGCCACATCATCAAATTCTTTATTCTGGAAAGAATTTGCATGGCTGTTATTGTGGATTTGCCCTTTCCCCAATGCAAAGGGATCTTGAAGTTGGTGTATTTAGTTAGGGGGGGTGTGGGGAGGCGCAGTCTCCACATGGGGGGGTGGGGGCAAAACCCCCCACTATGTTTGGGTGTGTTTGTTTATTTTGTTTACGGGCAGCCGCCCAAATTCTTTCCTGAGGAAAGAATTCGATGATGTGGCCATTTGCTATTGTTAGCTTTGGACGCTTAGGTGTCAGTGTTTTAGGATTCGACAACCTAAGCTGTCGATGTTATATAGATGCTATTATTTTACATGTTATATGAGTATTGATATTTGTATTAATCTATTACAGTATATTGTAATACGATGTTAGTTTTCTCCTCTGTATATGTATTTTCAGTTCTTTTACTTGTGGAGCTTTTCTCCCAGGGCCTCCACTGAAAACAGATAAAATTATCCAGTTGGATCTTCCTAGTAAAGAAATGCTAATAAATAATAAAGTATAATGAGATAATTCCTATGGCTAATTTTATTAACATCATTGGGATTTTAATAAACAATAATCTGACATTTGATGCTCATGTAAATGCACTTGTGAGGAAATGTCATGAAGGATATTTTTCTATCCGTCAGTTGTAGAAGTAAAAAAGTGTTGCTTCCATTATACGTAACATTAATTAGGCCTCACAAAGAATACAGTGAATCTCCTTGCATTTACACTCTAACAAGTTATTAAGAGAGTCTATAGGATACAAAAAAATGACTATACAAATCTCTCCTTCTTGAGGAGGTGGGTTATCTTGAGCTACAAATGTTTAAAATGATACTTTATCAGCTCCCTTTGGGCTACCATTTTCTTCACACTGTTTGAATATAAAAATAAGAAATCTTTTGTTAGCTGTCTTGTCCAGGCCTAAGAATGGGTGTTTTACATATAAGGCAAATCAAATACGGACGTCTTCACCAATTCCCGCTAGATAACTGCAATGGTCAATTCATACTTCAACAGTTGGTTTGGGAATGTTGTATGTGATTCCTGTCATTTAGATGTCAAACTCCTATGTAGCCTTTATTAAGGCCTAGAATTATTCTTCCTCAACAAGGCGAATGCAGAACATGTTGCAAAAAAGCAAACTCTCCAGGCAGGAAAACTAGTCAAGGTAACTAAAAGCATCCAAGGAAAACAAATTGAAGGGCAACACTATAGGATACAAGCACTGTTGCTTTGTAAAACACAAGATTCAAAACATAAAGCCATACTAAAATTAAGCCCTTTAATAGCACACAAGAAAACACAAGAAACCCTGTAAGTACTTTTGTCTTATACATTCACTAGACTTCTTCAGAGAATGTAACTTAACAAAAACTTCTGCAGGCAGGAAGAAAGATTTGGGCTTAAAAACACAGGTATTCAAATCTAGTAAAAAACAGTAATATTGGTGTAAATATGTTATATAAACTAAAAGAAGGCTGAGCACATCGATATATAAGAATGAAATACATACTAAAATGTATTATTAAAAATCAATAAAAGTTTAGTTAAAAATAAATATTTTTATGTCTATGTGAATCCATAGTTAAACATAACTATATTAATAATGAATAATATATCACTGTGTGTGTGTGTGTGTGTGTGTGTGTGTGTGTGTGTGTGTGTGTGTGTGTGTGTGTTGTGTATTTTATATATATATATATATATATATATATATATATTTATATATATATATATTATATATATATATATATATATATATATTTATTTATTTATTTTATTTATTTACATTTGTTTACCGGGAAAGTCAGACTGGACACAGGTCCATTTTCAGCAGAGGCCCGGGGAGAAAAGCTCCACAGTACAGTAGAATGCAGTACATGAGAGAACAAAATATAGAACATGCAATTGATTTTAATACATAATAGGTTAGAAGTTAACACTTTTAGTTAGTACAGTAGACAGTCATTGAGGTACATAGTAAAAACATTGAGGTACATAGTGAAAAACTTAAAAAAATACATTTTTTTTTTTACCAGTACCTGGGTTTACAAGCTTTTTAGGGCAAATCTGTTTATACTTATCTGAACATGTGACACAATTAGATTTAACCTGGAGTGTAACATGAGCATACCCAGTTAGTTAAGTAGTGAACTTTAAGGAGTTTAAGGAGTTTGTGTGTGTGTGTGCATGTGTGTGTGTGTGTGTGTGTGTGTGTGTGTGTGTGTGTGTGTGTGTGTGTGTGTGTGTGTGTGCATGTATATGCATATATATATATATATATATATATATATATATATATATATATTTTTTTTTTTTTTTTTTTTAATTTATTTTACATTTGTTAACCGGGAAATTCCGACTGGACCAGGTCCATTTTCAGCAGAGGCCCGGGGAGAAAAGCTCTGGCATCAAGTTATACAAATACAGTACATCCAGCATAATACACAAAACAGGTTACATCATGTATGCTGAGCATAGTAATTTAACAAGAAATTAATAAAACACTCCAGGTAAAAGAAGATATAGAACATAGGTAAAAAGACAATGTCAGTTATACTTTGGTAAGAAAAGAAAATATATCAAGTAAGATTCTACAGTTAAAAGTACCCTTTCAGATGACCAAGCCTACAGGGGATCAGAGATCCAGCATGTGAACAGAAGGCAGTTTGGGGGGTTAACAGCAGTGTGGGTAGGGTTATGTGATACAAGGGCATAACCAGGTACCAAGAAGATGCGATTTGAGGGTGTTTTTGAATATGAATGTGGAGGGGGCAGTGGACACAGATGGGGGAAGAGAGTTCCAATTTCTGGCAATGGTGTGGGAGTAGACCGCTTTCCCTGCATTATTGTTAGCCTTGGTGATGGAGAGGAGAGATTTTTCACTGGATCTTAGGTACTGGTTTGCAGTATAGATAGTAAGTAGGTTGGATAATGAGATTTTTCACTAGATCTTAGTTACCAGTTTGCAGTATAGACAGTAAGTAGGTTGGATAATGAGTTTTTTTTTTCAGGATATTTGAGAATATTGTAGGCTGTGCCCAGCTGGTGATAGTTAAGTAGCTGTGATAGCTCAAGCCATTTTAGTTCTTTTAGTGCAGTACAGTGATGGGTTCTATAGGCTGAGTTAGTAGCAAACTTGGCTATTTTATTGTAGCATGATTCTAGTTTGTCTAGGTCACATTGTCTGATTTGGGTAAAGATTGGTGCTGCATACAATAGAGTTGAGAGGAGGTGGCTTTGTGCAAGAGTGGCTCTTGCTTTTTGTGTGAGAAAGGACTTAAGCCTGTATAGGGAGCCTAGCTTTTTGTGTACTAGTTTTATGGTATGTGAGATGTGACCATCAATGAGAGAAAGGACTTATGCCTGTATAGGGAGCCTAGTTTTTTGTGTACTAGTTTTATGGTATATGAGATGTGAACATCAAAGTGGAGATTATTGTCTATTTCAATGCCCAGAAGTTTGGTGTGGTTAGAAGGGGAGATGGTGGTGCCATCCTTAGGTGTTATGGTAAAGGAGAGAGGTTTTTTTAATCTGTTAGGGGTAAATAGTAGCAGCTTTGTCTTTCTGGGATGTAGAATTAGTTGGATACCTGATATCCATTTTTCTACTGAGTTAAAGGTATCTTGAGTGACTGTATGTAGGGTGGTGGGAGATGAGGTGGAGCAGATCAGAGTTGAATCATCTGCATATTGTATGAGTGTGGCATGTTGTGTAGAGCATTTGAGGTTATTTGTGAAAATAGAGAACAACAGTGGGCCCAGTATAGAGCCCTGTGGGACACCTATGGTGGTTGGAAGTTGTGTAGGCAGAGATCCTTTCCACTGGACTGATTGCTGCCTGTCAGACAAGTAGCTTCTGAACCAGGCTATAGTAGAGGAGGTGAAGGATAATGATGTTAGTGAGTCTAGTAGAATGGAGTGGGAGGCCATATCAAATGCTTTAGAGAGGTCTAGGAAAATGGCTGATACATATTTGTTATCAATTCTGTGAAGGTTTATATGATTAGTGAAGGTTTGTTATCAATTCTGTGAAGGTTTATATGATTAGTGAAGGATAGAAGGGCTGTGGTAGTGCTGTGATGTGATGTGGACGGAACCCGTGTTGTGTTGTAGATAGTAGATCATGTGTGTTAAGAAATGTCATCACTTGCAAGTGGATGCATTTCTCAAGAATTTTGGATAGGGGGCAAAAGATGGCAATCGGTTGGTAGTTAGAGAATTCGTAGGAGTTACCTCCTTTATGGAGAGGAATGATATGAGATACTTTCCAGAGCTTGGGTATATAGGATTCTGGTATGAAGCGGTTGATTAGGATGGAGACAGGATATGATAGGGAGTCACTAGCTATTGTTAGGTATGCAGCAGGTATGTTATCAGCTGCCACTACGGTTTGCTTTAGTTTTAGGAGGAGTTATTTGATAGTTGAGGTGGGCACTGGTGATAGGCAGAAAGAGGGGGTGATGTGAGATAGGTTGGGTTGTGATTGAGGTAGACTGTTTTTGGTTATTTGACTGGACAGGGCTAAGATGGACTTAGTAAAATGGTTATGTCTAGGGTATTGTTAGTAGAGCTGGGTGCTGGAGTAGTGGTTTTGCCTGGCTTTAGTAGGGAGTTAATGGCATTCCAGAATTTTTGTGGATTATTTGAATATTTGCTTTGGGTGCTAAGAAAATAGTTTTGTTTATTTATTTTGGATTCAGCCTTGGCCTTGTTTCTAAGCTGTTGATAGTACTGCCTGGAGCTAGGGGTTTTGTCAGTTTTCCAGATTTTCCAGGCTTTATCTCTGGCTTTAGTAAGGCTCCAGTGTCCCTATTTAGCCAGGGTCATAGTTGGCTTTAACTCTGATCTTTCTGCTGGGAGCTAGACTGTTAAGGATGTTAGAAAAGGTAGTATTGAAGTAGTCTACTGCCTGGTCTAACCCAAGTGTCCATAGTGGTTCCCAGTTGCAGTGGCTTAGGACAGTATTTAGGTATTGTTGGGTAAGGTTACGGTCATCTCATACGAGTTTGTAGACTACTGGTTTGGGGTGATTGGAGTATTTGTGGAGAAGGAAGGTAGGGAGATGATCACTTATATATATCATATATATAATATATATAATATATATATATATATATATATATATATATATATATATATATATACATATATATATATATATATATAAAAACATATATATATATATATATATATATATACATGGGATCCGTACAGATCCCCGACAGCACTTTCAGCCGAAGCAGAAATCACCGAACATACATAACCGAAAGTGCTGTTCACCGAAGCAGCACTTTCAGTTATGTATGCTGGTTGTGCCGGACGCACTACGGTGCAGTTAAGGGAGAATTCCCTTTTCCCCACTGTAGTGCGACCTTGGAGTGAGAATATAAAAGTAGGGGGGGTGTAGTGCGACCTCGGAGTGAGAATATAAAAGTAGGGGGTGTGGGAGAGCACAGCCCCCCACATGGGGGGTGCAGGGGGGCTTGCCCCCCTGCATAAAAGAAGATTAAGTGTTTTTTTTGAACGGACTTTAATGAAAGCGCTTTCGTTAAAGTGTGTTTGGGTATTGTGGATTTGGACTATTGAACTTTCGTTCAATAGTCCTAGATCCATATATATATATATATATATATATATATATATAGATATATATATATATATATATATATATATATATATATATATATTTTTTTTTTTTTTTTTTCCTTCCAGAAATTACAAATTTAATGACCTAATATGGAGTGTACTATTATTAACTGATGTATAATCATTCAAACCAGGGGAGTTGTAGCATTTAAATTTAATTGCCAATGTAATTATTTTTCTTCTGTGATAAGACTCCAGGCTCCCCTTAATGTCTCTTGGGATCTTCTCAAACATAAAAAATAAGAATATCTTAAAACTTTTGCACATTGTAGAATGCTTATAAAAGGCTTTGTTTTGATCTCTCCTTCTTATATCATATAAGTGTTTCTGGATACACTTATTCAATTTTCTGTTTTTCTGACATTAAAGCCATCACATGTAGTGCAAAGGGGTAAATATAACACCTCTTGTGAGTTGCAGTCACATTTACCACCACGTGGAACTGATTTTTTATAAGTTGCCAGAAACACATAGGGGCTGTCATAAACATAAGCACACCACTTAGAAGCCACACATATTTTTATATGAGAACCTTGCTTAACCTCCATTTTTGCTTTATCTAACTCAAACAGTTCTTTTAAGTTAATTTTTCGACTAAAAAACACTTCCACACTCATGTTCATTTTAAGTGTAAGTTCATGATCTAGGGTAGTATCCCAGTTTTTATTCAACAAAGATTTGTTGCCTTTGAAGTCATTGGAAAAAGGCAAAACAAAAGCATGTGTCTTATTTAATTGGGTATTTTTTCTTTAAATTTAAAATCAGTGTTACCCCAAGATAGGTTTAAATTTTTTCATTCTACCTTGAAGTATCACTTTTAAAGCTTCATCAATAAGATTAGTTAAATGTCCTCCCAATGTAAACATTGCTTATAATATTTCATGTTCATGCTTATTGCTCTTCCTGTGAGATGATATGCAACATGCATACAGGTTGACCCTTCACTATAGCAAATTTTTGTTTGTACTGGTGGTGACTCACAAAGTATAGGTAATTATTGGAAAAAGTAGGTTTTGTATCATCATCATCATCATCTACCCCCCCTTTTCCCATTTTTTCTACGTGGGGTCGGGGTGTTATGTTAACTGTCACCATCTCTCTCAATTCAATGCTACATTCCTGCCTTCTTTGACATTTATGCCTGACTGTCACAGATCTTCTCTCATACAATCCATCCATCCCTTTGCTGGATGCCCACATTTCCTCTTACCTTCTTCCTCTCTGTCCTGTGATCTGTTCTGTTTGATCATTTCTGCGGTTGGAGCTACTTTGGCTTCTGCTCTTTTATCCTCATTTCTTTGTCTGTCCCTCAGTGTGCATCCTACTGCCCACCTCAGGCACTTAATTTCCATCACTGCTAGCTTCCTCATCTGCTCTGCCTTTACTGCCCAGGTTTCTGCATCATACAGTAGTACTGGTCGAACCACTGTTTTGTACATCTTACTTTTCAATTTCTTTGGCATTCTTCTGTCATAGGCTACACCTGAGACTCTATGCCAGTTGGCTGAAGCCCCTCTGATTCTCACTTTCACCTCTTCATTCAGACTTTCCTTCACTTCAACCACCCCTTCAAAATACTTGAAGCTATTAACCTGTTCCACTATCTTCCCTTCTATCTCAGTTCTCAGATTCTACTGATTTCCCAAATTTGCTGCCATTAACCCATCTTATTTGTACTTAGTTTCATCCCACATACGTTCAATTTTGCATTCCATTCCCCTATCCTTTGCTGATGTTCTTGTTCAGAGTCTGCCTATAATGCAGCATCATCTGCATACAACAACTTTGTTGATCTGTACTCTCCAACCTGTTTGCTAATGTAGTCCATCACCAGTATGAGCAGCAGTGGGCTCAGAGCTGAACCCTAATGTACACTCACTCCCACTAGGAACCCCTCTGTGAGACCGAAAACTGTTGCTACTTGAGTCATTGGGTCCTCGTACATAATCTGTACTAATTCTACCAATGTTTTTGGGACTTCAAACTACCCCAGTGCTACCCAAATCAGTTTTCTTGGGACCTTGTCATATGATTCATAACAATTAGATGCTTAGTCCTTGTATAATTTTAAATCTAAGAAGCTAATTTCTTATTCATTAATTGTACTCATAATTTCAAATGCAATCAGTTATTATATTAATATAATTCAGGAACTTTCTAAGATCAGATTCTGACCTTGTTCATAAAATAAAATAACAAGGTCATCCAAAAAACATATATATATGGAAATAATATCAATAAACTCTGAATTAAAAATACATTTCTGCTCCCATACATTCATGACTATATTGGCCTGAAGCAGCCCCCACCTCTATACCAGATGTTTGATGGAATTTTTGACAGTGAAAATAAATGTCATTACAAGACAGGACTAACTCCATGAATTCAGACACAAGTTTAATATCTCTATTTGATAATCCACCGTAACTTATTAAGGCCATTTGAAACCATTCTAAACCAGTATCTTGTGGAACAGATGTAAATTCTTTATTAAGGAAGTTTTTATTAATTAAGTAAAAGTTTCTGAAGAAGTTTAGTGAATGTATAAAATAGAAGCCCTAAGAGAGTTTCTTGGGTTTTCTCATTTCTGTGTGCTATTAAAGGATTTACTTTTAGTAAGCCTTTCATTCTGAATCCTGTATTTTACAAAGGAACAGTACTTGCATCCTCTGGTTTTGTCCTTCAACTCATTTTGTACAGAACATGTTACCATTGTATAGTGAATAACTAATTGCTCATTACCATTACATCATAGAGATGTGAGTTTGGGAATCTGGAACGTCTTCATGAGCTATGGGTTAATATCCAGCGTATTACATAATAAAACCTGTATGGGTATTGTGCTTAACAGTGCAGCCAGCTGTTCGTGATGTGTCTTGTAACTACTGTGATTTCCAGGGTGAATCTAGATAGGTCACTTGAGTGATCATGGAGAGACCAAAAGTGTTACCTATGCTTGGCTACACTAAATTGCCATATATTTATTTATATATTACATTTACCCCTGTGTTTGTAATCTGGGTCATAGCAGAACAGGGTTCATGGCCCAGCCCAATTACCTAATTATCAAATGATTAATTAAATACCTAAATACACAGTGTTAACCCCAGCACCACAAGCACAGTGTTTTTAGTAAATGGAGGTTGTTGTTTGTCTTTTCCTGGTTAGGGATTGCCACAGCAGAACTCCGGTCCACTAATGATTGGCAGTAGATTTTTTTTTATGGTGCCGAGTTGCCAGCCCGATGCCCAACCTTCAGTGAAGGCACGCCCATTCACGCATGTCTTTCGGAGGCCACTCGACTGCGGCGAGGACATGCAGACTACACACAGAAGGCACTCCAGCCATGAATCGAACAGGAGAACCTCTTGCTGTGAGGCAACAATGCTACTGCTGTATCACCACGGCATGTTGGAGGTAATTTGTTAAAAATGAATGTCAAGTCATCAGTTTCACTGAAAGTCACTGCTGATAGCATTGTGCTATAGGTTCTACCTATAAGGCATGTGCTTACTGCACAGAGTGCACGCAGCATTGCACATGCAGACAATGCTCATTACTGAGCATCATAAGTCACTGTCAATGGTATCGTACTATAGGTTTTATCTATAAGGTATGTGGTTACTGCACAGAGTACATGCAGCACTGCACATGCAGACAGTGCTCCTTACTGTGCATGTTAAGTCACTGCTGATGGTATTGTACTATAGGCTCTATCTATAAGACATGTGGTTACTGCACAGAGTACACGCAGCACTGCATGTGCAGACAGTGCTCATTACTGAGCATGATAAGTCACTGCTGATGGTATTGTACTATAGGTTTTATCTATAAAACATGTGGTTATTGCACAGAGTATATGCAGCACTGCATGTGCAGACAATGCTCATTACTGAGCATAAGTCACTGCTGATGGTATTGTCCTATAGGTTTTATCTATAAAACATGTGGTTATTGCACAGAGTATATGCAGCACTGCATGTGCAGACAATGCTCATTACTGAGCATAAGTCACTGCTGATGGTATTGTACTATAGGCTCTATCTATAAGACATGTGGTTACTGCACAGAGTACACGCAGCACTGCATGTGCAGACAGTGCTCATTACCGAGCATGATAAGTCACTGCTGATGGTATTGTACTATAGGTTTTATCTATAAAACATGTGGTTATTGCACAGAGTATATGCAGCACTGCATGTGCAGACAATGCTCATTAGTGAGCATGATAAGTCACTGCTGATAGTATTGTACTATAAGTTTTATCTATAAGACATGTGGTTACTGCACAGAGTACACGCAGCACTGCACGTACAGACAGTACTCATTACTGAGCATAAGTCACTGCTGATGGTATTGTCCTATAGGTTTTATCTATAAGGTATGTGGTTACTGCACAGAGTACACGCAGCACTGCATGTGCAGACAGTGCTCATTACTGAGCATGATAAGTCACTGCTGATGGTATTGTACTATAGGTTTTATCTATAAGGTATGTGGTTACTGCACAGAGTACATGCAGCACTGCATGTGCAGACAGTGCTCATTACTGAGCATGATAAGTCACTGCTGATGGTATTGTATTATAGGTTCTAGCTATAAGACATGTGGTTACTGCAGAGAGTACACACAGCACTGCATGTGCAAACAGTGCTCATTACTGAGCATGATAAGTCACTGCTGATGGTTTTGTACTATAGGTTCTAGCTATAAGACGTGGTTACTGCACAGAGTACACGCAGCACTGCATGTGCAGACAATGCTCATTACTGAGCATGATAAGTCACTGCTGATGGTATTGTACTATAGGTTTTATCTATAAGACATGTGGTTACTGCACAGAGTACACGCAGCACTGCACGTACAGACAGTACTCATTACTGAGCATGATAAGTCACTGCTGATGGTATTGTACTATAGGTTTTATCTATAAGACATGTGGTTACTGCTCAGAGTACATGCAGCACTGCATGTGCAGACAGTGCTCATTACTGAGCATGATAAGTCACTGCTGATGGTATTGTGCTATAGGTTCTATCTATAAGACATGTTGTTACTGCACAGAGTACACGCAGCACTGCATGTGCAGACAATGCTCATTAGTGAGCATGATAAGTCACTGCTGATGGTATTGTACTATAGGCTCTATCTATAAAACATGTGGTTACTGCACAGAGTACACGCAGCACTGCATGTGCAGACAATGCTCATTACTGAGCATGATAAGTCACTGCTGATGGTATTGTACTATAGGTTTTATCTATAAAACATGTGGTTACTGCACAGAGTACATGCAGCACTGCATGTGCAGACAATGCTCATTACTGAGCATGATAAGTCACTGCTGATAGTATTGTACTATAAGTTTTATCTATAAGACATGTGGTTACTGCACAGAGTACACGCAGCACTGCACGTACAGACAGTACTCATTACTGAGCATGATAAGTCACTGCTGATGGTATTGTACTATAGGTTCTATCTATAAGACGTGGTTACTGCACAGAGTACATGCAGCACTGCACATGCAGACAGTGCTCATTACTGAGCATGATGACATATGCAGTACACTGGAGTCACTTGCAGGCAGACATTGCACAAGCAGCATTTATTCCTGGGATACAGATTATTTCATTAGCAGTGATTCTTTCCATCTTTTGCACCCTGGTGATACACTTTAAAGGCTTTAGTGAAAAGACAAAACACAGCTGAACAAAGTTTTAAATATGTCAGATTAACACACTATTCACATTACTTAGCATAAAATCTATATTGCTGCCCACTTCTGTTATTAACCAGTACAGATGTAGCAAAACAAATCACCATTACATGAGCTTTATCTGCTTTTCAGCATCTGTTATAAGAACAGTGCGTGATGTGCTACAAAACACTGAAGTCAGAGACAGGTAGGACAATCGGGTGTAAAAATCTGCCAAATGCTCAAATGGCATGAAAACTGCTAAGTGTCAGAAACATTTATACCACAGCTATACAACTGATGTTTGGTGGTGATAGCTTCAGAAACAAGTATACCACAGGTATACAACTGATGTTCTGTGGTGATGCAGAACTGGTTAAACACACAGGCACTCACACTCTGTGACTGCAGCTGTAACAGTTATGATCACTCTCTGTTAAACAACAGTATCAGAAAAAATTAGCAGAAGGTATGGAAGTAATAATATTTAATCTTGTGGGAGGAATTGTGCTATAACAGACCATCCAGCAGTATTCTCATGTTTGACATTGCAGGCAGAGGGCCTAATCACAGCTGGGAGGTCATGTATTGTTAATCCACCACAACTCATTAAGGCTATTATTATGCTTAGCAAAAGGGTAATCACTATAGTTACTCTGAATATTTTATTAAAATATCTCCTATGGTATCTTGATATAAAAATAGTTTGCCCATTAAAAATAAGTTTCAAGACTTTTTCATTACATGTACATTGTCACTGTTGTTCAGTCTTGATGTTACAGATTCCAACTTGTTTTACTTATGGCCACAAACAAAATCTGAATGGCTTGTACTCATAATAGGTGGATGTTCTAGCTGCACCAGGGTCCCACTACACAAACACACACACACACACACACACACACACACACACACACACACACACACACACACACACACACACACTCACTCTTAACATACCAATAGTCTCTCTAACTGCTCTTTAAAGTCCAGGCTAATCTTGGGTTTTATTAAGTTAGGATCAAGTAATTAAAGCTGTTTGAATACCTTCCCTACACAATGAGATGATTTCAGATGTAGTGAAAAAAGCTTGGTCTGAGTTATCAGAAACAACTTTCATCACAAAGTATAGTGAATTGCATTCATTTTTGGGTGTAAAATATTGCCCTAGAGGTATATTACAAGCCAGGAAAAGACAGCAAACTAGGATGATTGGATTAAGTGATTTCAAGCAATAAAAAATTATTCCTGGGGTTTTGAACAGCCCTCATCTTGCTCACTTCCTCCCTTTTTTATTGTGAAAAGAATTTCTCAGCCCATCACCAGGTACTGTTATGAACGCCACAGTTAGTAAGTCACTTAAAAAGGTACCACTTCTGTTTTTTTCCTCTCTACATTTTTTAAGCATAACTAGGCACTCAGCTTTTTATGGGTTCACATTTACCATTTACATAATTAGTATACCCCTTTAGAAATGTTTATTTTAATCCATTTTCTGAAGCTGTAGTGATCTGAGGATACACAAAGAGAAGCTCACAAACTACAAGCTAACACTTCTTTAATGAGAGACTTCCCTAACTAAATCTCTTCATTGTGCAAAGTCTCCTGATTAAAGGGTGCTACCACCACCGATAACCTTTGCTCTGGTTTAACTAGGTTCCCTTTAAGTCTGACTGGCACTTTTTGAACATCTGTCATTTTAATACTGTTTGAACTGCCACCAATTCTCTCACTTGCAGAGTAACTAGCAACCTTTTTATTGGCATGGCCTTCTGACAGGTGGAATCCTTTAATCTTTATGCTGTCAGCTTCTTTCAGAAGAGAGGTATTTCAAGTTCAAACTGCATTTGGCCTCAGCTTTTCTTTGTTACATTTCAGATAAAAACTTAGAAGATAAAGTTTTCTTTTAGGCTTTGCTTCTTTTACTATGGTGCAAAGATCTCAGCAGAATTATGTAGCTAGTTCACAAGAACATTTGTCAATGTCCTGGTGTTGTCGTGTTGTTGAAATACCCCTTTCTATAACTCCTTGGTTTTACTGGGGTTTCTGCTGGTACCTATTCACTATTTTCTATAACTTCAGAAAATATCTGAGCTGTCCGTTTCCAGTTTACATTTCTATATCTTTAATCATATTCTTTAATTTGCCTTTTAAATACAATCATTGAATGTCATGGCTGCCCTTATTTTTGCAAAATAATAATAATAGTAATAATAATAATAATAATAATAATAATAGTAATAATAATAATAATAATAATGAATATGTTCACTTATGTACAGTAAAAAATGGATAAATATCAAAATGTCCTTACAGCTTAATTGAAACAGATATTTTCCTCAGTTTCCTACTTGATGGAGAAAGCTATGGGTTTAAGTCAGAAGGTTTGGTACTCACGTAAACTTAGTGCATACTCTAAGTCTGGTAGCGGCATGTAATTTGAAATGTTTGGAATGCACTCTGAGAGTCTAGTATGCAATGTTAGGTATACAGCTTTAGTGATAACTATACCAACAGATGTGATGGTGTCTACAGCCATTCTAAAGCCCTTCCATTTCTTACACCATATCCATGCTTCCTTCACTCCTGAACAACAATTATGCAGGTTTTTCTTTGTGTATTACTGCCGTTATACCAGTAAGTAAACTATTTTAATTTTGGCCTAGAGCAATGCTATAGAGGGATAAATTCCTAACTATGATATAGATGACCCAAATTTGGGTAGGGGTAGATAGAAGTGAGTGGCTAATGCTGCAACACTTATCCGGGGGATGGGGATTGTTTCAGTCACTGACTACATTCTTTTGTTGGTAAGAGGTGCCCTGCTGACCTCAACTCTGACCAAAGATGTGGCCTTGACATACCAAGCCACTGATGGCTGTCTCCACTGTCATGTGAGTGAGGACATGCACACATAGAGTCACACACACACACACACACACACACACACACACACACACACACACACACACACACACACACACACACACACACAACCACACACACACACACACACACACACACACACACACACAGACACACATACATATGGGAATGGCATACTTGCCCCCTTTGGGTACACAGGTACTCTCTCATCAGCCACAAGGGGGCAAAATTGGAAGCTAAAAGAAAATATTGGTTTTAAAATTAGGAGTAAAATGTTTTCTAGTTGTTATATGAAAGGAGTAGTGTATTTAGTGTACTGTAAGGTCAGTTGGGCATATTATATTGGAAAGACAGAGCGTAACTTAAGATTATGCAGATATGTACACATACACGATATTAACAAGAAGAATGAGAATTATGCCCTATACAGACACCTGTTGATTTGTAAAGATGCAGATTACACATTTTGGGTGCTAGAGGAAATTAAGCATAGTGAGAGAGGGGGTGATTGGGAGACCCGATTAGAATTTAGAGAAATGATTTGGCAACTAAAGCTGGATGCATGCAATAATCCAGGCTTGAATGATCATGTTTCCATCACCCCTGCTTTGAAATTACTTTCAGCCAACCCAAAAAGGTATGATTCATAAGTTAAGAAGACTACTTCATATACATTATTTCACATAACGCATTTTTATTTATATTTAGGTTCATAGGTTCATAGGTAGGTACTAGGCTATCGGCCCTCGGGCCCATACAAGCCTAGCCAAAAAATGTACCCTGGCTTACACCACCCAAGAAAATTATTTTCCTGTGCCCCTGTCGAACAGAGCCACAGAAGTGATCCCTGGGGTGAATTTCCCATTTCCCACCCAATCATCAAGATTTTTCTTGAAGAGTGCTAATGAGGAGCTCTGTTTGACATAGATAGGTAGTCTGTTCCAGAGTATGGGAAGTCTCTGGGACAGGAATCTATCCCTCCAGCATGTTCTGTTTATTGTGGTGACAAGGTTAAGGTCCCTAGAGAATGTAGCTCAGAGGGATTGGGATTTCTTTAAGTGGAGCATGTCCAACAGCTCTGGGTTTGACATAGCTTTGTATGTTAGGCAGAGATCGCCCCTGAGTAGGCGATATGCGATGGAGTAAAGCTGTAGTTTTTCAAGACGGTCTGCATAGGGCATCTGTTTGAGGCCAGTAATCCTGTTTGTGAGGTATTTCTGTGGTCTTTCCAGTTGTTGTAGATGTCTTGTGAGGTACATACCAAAAGGGGCGTTCTACTCTATAATGGGTCTAATGAGTGATGAGTAGAGGGGAACAATAACCTCTATTTTTATGGATGAGAATCCTTTTGTGATGAGATGAGCCACGTAGAAGGATTTCCTGACCACTGTGGCGATGTGATTATCAAAGGAGAGACTACTGTCCACCTGTGTCCCAAGGTCTCTTATCACATTTTCGGCATTAAGTAGACTACCAGCTATGTGGTAGTTCATGGGTGCAGAGTTTTTACCAAAGGGGATGACAATACACTTTTTGGCATTGAGCTTTAGGCCATGGCTTTGACACCAGGTATCTGTCTCAGTGAGGCCCTTTTGTAGTTTGTCCACATCATTAGGAGTTTCGATTATGGCTCCTAGTTTGCAATCATCTGCAAACTTTGTTAGCCAAAGACCTTCTGTGTTGGCCTGCACTTCAGAGAAGTAGATACCAAACAGGAGAGGACCCAGGACTGAACCCTGTGGTACTCCACTTGTCACTGGTCTGATGTCGGATTTGGAATCCGCTACTTTTACAGTGTGGGTTCTGTCCGTGAGCCAGTTGGCAACCCATCTTGTGACATAGGGATTTATACCTAGCTTAGTGAGCTTATCTATAATTCAAGAGTGGGGGATGGTGTCGAAAGCCTTGGCGAGATCTAGATAAGCTGTGTGAACCATTTTACCCTCATCTATGGCTTTGATGACTGCTTCAAAGAAGTCAATCAGGTTTAGGAGACATGATCTGCCTTTTACAAATCCAAACTGAGTAGGGTCCAGAGTTTGGAGATTACCAATGTCTTTGTTTATGAGTTCCATGATGATACGTTCCATGGCCTTGCAGACCAGGCTCGTCAGGATAATGGGGGTTAGTTCCCAGGTTCCGTCGTGGCTCCCCCTTTGTAGAGTGGGATAACTGTCACGGTGCACCATTCAGTGGGTACAAAGCCTGAGGTGAGGCTATGATTGAACATGGTACTTAGGTAGGGTGCCAGTTCATTCTGTAGTTCATGTAGAACGCAGCCTGGGATATTGTCAGGTCCCATGGATGCTGTGTTCTTGGCTTTGGAGAGTGTGTTTTTTACCTGTGCAGCCGTGATTATAGGAACTCTGCATTCTTCCGGTATAGAGATGGGCCCTCTAGGGGGTGAGAGGGGGGTAAAGTTAGCACTGAACCTATCTGCTAGGATGTTGGCAATATCAGTTGGTTCTGTATATTTAGTGCCATTATGCTGTAACTCAGAGCAGATCTGAGTGTTCCCATTTAGATTCTTGACATAGCTATAGAATGCTTTGTGGATGTCTTTAGAGTCAGTGGCAATTTTGTAATTTAATTATTTATACATACATTTTAAAGTATACATATTTTACTCATAAATATTTTTATAAAATATTTTTTATAAAGTATATACATATGGTATTAATTTATTAATATGTGTTTTAATATGTATTTTCCTCAAGGTATTGGTGTTTTTTTAACTGTATTTAAATGTGGGGTATTATGATAACACCACTTTATAGCTAGGTTTTCAGGTTTATACATGTCCTTGGTCTGCATTTATGAAATACGAGTTGTTTTGCACAATATAATACAATATATTCCTCACAGTGGTTTAGGAACTATGATTCAGTTTCTTCAGTTTTTTAATAAGCATTTTATACATCTATGCATATACATATATATTTATTATATTGATATTTATTATATATATTTGTTGCGACTGCAATACCATGCTATTTATACAACGGACCCATGAAGGGTTAATTTAATGGGAGATTTCTTGAATGAATTAATTAATTGGTTGACCAATGGAGAGAAACTAACTAGTATAGTAAGTGTGTACTTTTTGTAGCAGATTATTCTGATGAAGTCTCCTGAGCGGAGATGAAAGCGCTTAATCTGCTTTGTTCCTTGTTTTTTGGTTTATTCTGTTTTTAACTAAGTCTGAATTAAATATTTTAAAAATTCTTTGGAGCCTGCTTGTGGAAGTTAATTGGAGAATATTCTTCTGAACAGAAGATACGGACAGAGGGACAGCCTTTATTGGTACCACCAGGGTCATGTTGGTGCTTTTGGTTTGTGCTGTGCTTTTGTGGATTACAAGATACCTAAATAATTACTTTTCCAATTAAGGAATCTTTAACAAAGTTGCTTTCAAGGAATCCATTCTTAGGCCTTTGTTATTATAATAAGACAAATCCATGCCAAATTCCATGCACAGTCAAGGCTGCATTTTATTGTAGAGATTAAATGCTCTTGTCTCTCAAAAGTAAAACAGGATTGTTTCAGAATCTAATCCTTAGCTGAACAATGCAATTTAAATCATAAGAAAGTCATGTGATAACGCTCACAGCTGTGATCATGGGATATAAAACAACTAAATACTACACCAACATACATAAGCTCTATGAAATATACCTAATAAAAATACTATTGAGCTAATATAGACATATTAGTAAATCAGCAGCTTTTCTAATCATTAATATCAAGTCCCAACCCAAAGATACAGTTCATTAACTTAGCAGATATCATTTTAGTACACTGAAAATTGAACTGTGATCATTTTTTTTGTGCAACATTCAAATTAAATCGTCAAACTAGTTCCCTATATTCAAGTCTGGTTTCCCATTCTTCTTCCATGCTGACATCTTCCACTTTCTCAATAATAAAAAGTAATTTCTTAAAATGTTTACATGTTTAATGATTGTTTATATAATGCATTGCTATTGTTTTTATTTTTGATGCCATGGTAATACTTGTAAATTCTAGCACTTAATACTGTCTCTGTTTAACCTGTACAATATGTAGAACAAACCAGGTAAAGTGTTACACATAACTCTAATTTTGTTTTACAATTCAAAGCACAGGGACACCCAAAGAAGCTATTGTAATCACATATTGTAATGCTGGGGCATCATAAATATTTCTACAGCACTTGCACCTATCATATTTTGTTGTACATTTTCTGGTGTGTGCTGACTTCATCAGAGCTCTTTCTAACCTCAGTTTAATATTCCTTCCTTTACTGTATTCAAGAAATGATTCACTACCAGGTTCCCAGTACTCAGACTGCTTGCTCTTCCAAAGTATAAAATTTCATCTAAAAATCTGTTATAACAGTAAACTCTTTCCTTCATACTGCCAAAACAATGTTAGCCTGAGTAGGTGTGGAAGCTGCTCCTATAGCCACACAAAATAATTGTTGAAAATATTCATCCTCAAAAAAAGAAATAAAAATATATTGTTGAAATACAGTCTCCATGAAATCAAGCAGTACATGCACTTCCCTGTTCCTCAAAGTGTTAAAATCACTAATAGTATGTAAAAAAGCGTTTTAGTCATACTCAGTGGGGAATAAAAGTAAATAAGGTAACAGCATCAATAGTAAGCAATAAAACCATCTCGTCATATAGCGCTGATGTCATGTTTTTCGAAAAGTGCTTTATTCTACTTCAGATAATCAGTCTAATTACTAAGGACAGTAATGGCAGGTAATCTAATGTTTACAGTTTAGAGACCCTGTTGGAAATGTTTGACACACTTTTTGAAGTAACTTTTCACAACTGTTATTCCAGGTGGACTGAACATAGACATGAGCACATTAAAATCATTTACCAAGGGGTGAAAGTAAAAGCAGAAGCGTACATGACCTCCTCTTATTACAACATGAATTAAGCAAACTGGCAGAAGAACAAATAAATAGTAACATTTTAAACAAAAAGATTTATATAGCATAATTAATTTATTCAGGTATAATGTTGATTTTTCAGGTCATACATGATTATTATGTAATGATTTACAGAATCAGAAAAACTGAAAATTCTCACTAAACAAATCTCTTTGACTTATAATATTTAAAAAAGCTCACTGATTTTAATGACTTTACATAAAAGGATATAAACAAAACAACCGACAACATTAAAAACAAAAAATCCACTGGGCTAAATAATATTCTTGTTTAAGTGTATAAAAACTTTAAACATTTAAAAGACCCATCCCATGTTTTGAACTTAACACCAATATTAACCAATGTACCATATCAAAATGGTGATAAAATCATACTCATACTAAATGTTTAACTAAAACCTTCCACCATCATCCAATCCCTCTTCTAAATATGAATTTATTCTTGCTTCAAACTATCCCTCAAGTCATATTCCTATCCATATTTTTTCATTGTGGGAAAACAGATCTCACATCTTAATTGCAAATTACAAATAATGCCCTCACAAACCCACACCAAACAATGCAATACTTCAGATCCAGCATTTCTTAGTGTTGATGGTGGTAAACAGTCAGTTTAGATATGCCACACTCCAAAAGATAACAGTTCTTGATCCACTAATATAGTTGTCAAGACTCTCATTAAATTCACTAATACATTTTTCTCCATAAATGGGAAAGACTATATAAAGTATACTCAATCAACTATACTGAGGAAGAGCTATTTAGCCACTTCCTTTCCTCTCTGTATATTACGACAAGAGAACCTCTATTAAAGTAACAGGTAATGAAGACATAAATCCAAGCGGTATCACGAAATCCATTCAAGCATTATTTATTTATGCTGTGACTTGCCCTTAAGTGCCACAAAGGTCAAGTCATTAAAGCATCCTCAGCATTGGCACACAAGATAGAGACGACTACTGTACATTTTGCAAATTTAAATCTGAAATGTTATTGACATTTTTTGTAGTAGGGTATAGGGAAATTCCAAGAGACTAGAATTCCTGATGAACATAATGTTAACTACTTAGACAGATGGTATAGCGCAGGTCTCTTTCAAGCTCTCCTCTCTTTCAAGCTCTCCAAATACATTCAAAACTGTTATACATCATTACCAACAAGAAGGTAAGATGTGGAGAATTAGGATTACAAAAATGCTGTTTTGCCCAAACAGCTCATCTGTATTGGGGAACAGTAGTGGGGTTATAAAATGGTGTGATTCTTTAATTTTATGAGTTCTGATGAAGTCCTAGAGTTGGATGAAAGCACTCAACTAATAAAAGTAAGATTTTTACAGCCAATGTTTTTTTAGTTGTTCCTCAATACATTTTGGCAGTTTTCAGTTGTGTACGCTGGTTCTGTCATATATTCGTGTTTCACAGGAAGAATTTGGCATTGCATATATTATCACTCAAATGTGAAAATTTAGTTCACAGAAACAAGCATTTCACCATTTTCCTTTGAAGGAATATGTGACAGACTTTATTCAGACAATTAACAGAGAAGAAGCAAATCTTCCTTTGCACTTAAAGACAGTCTGTGTCACAATGGGATGCTGGGTACTTTGAATAAATACATACATTTGCTTTGACTTCATCACCACTTTTCATGTCTTATGCCTGCTTTTTTTCTTTTTTTCCCTTCTTTTTGAAAACTAAATTGATGGTTGTAACCAGCTTTGCCACAAAAGTGGATTGCTACATGTTGCATTATCTATTTGTTTGCAGACTTCATTTCCTTGTATTATATAATTTTCACCCTCAGTATTGACTGCTTCTCATTAGTAAGGTGTAACAAAAAATATATGGGTATAAGTCCCTCATGTCCAGCACACAGGTTAGAGGGCACTAGTTACTGCAATGCGTTATACTATAGGAGACGTAGCTGTGAAATGAGACAAGGGATTTTATATTCACAAAGCTCAATAGCAATGGCAGCCAGTTTACTTAGAAATTCCTCATCAAATATCGACCCTGTAAAGCCACATAGAATATTAGAAGGTACAAGTCCAAACCAGCTCACAGGCAAATCTGCCCCTAACTTCAGGCTGACAGATTCTCACCCACCACTGGGTGTATCAACATATTTAAGGTGAGCATGAACTGGCCAGCAGTGGAGGCATCATGTCAGTAGTCTGTAAAAATAAAAACTAAATACAAAAATTTGAGTTTGATGTCAGTAGTCTGTTCTGAAATTAACTGCTTATCCCCTACATCTTGAAAGCCACCGTCCACATTAAAATGATATGTAATGCTAGGCACACTCTTTTTAATAATCTTTGTTATTATACTCTACATCTAGTTATAGTCATGTTCAGGCTTTATAAAAGAATCAGTATGCATTGTAAACAAAGAAGACATGCACAGACTTACCACACTAAACAGTGTACAAATAATGACATCTGGCACAAAGTATGATGGCATTCTAAAGCTCAGACAAGATGTTGTTATCCGATATAGCAATAAAATGGGTGCAGCAGATATGATTGTAGGATACACAAAAAAGCTATAATGTGGCAAGAAGATGCTATGGTACAAATAGTGTTTTTCCATCAGTTATGAAAGCATGAAAGAGCAGATGAAAGAATTATGCATTGTGAGCACAGCTATCATCAATCTAGTGCAAATATTAACTCAATTCTTTCTGACAGACATTTTCCAGCTGAATTGGGACCAACACCTATAGGAATCCAGCAAAACTGTTTGAGGTTTGTTCTACAGGGCCTCATGTGTAAATCAACACTGATTCAAAGGGGAGTCGACAAGTGCATGTGAAATTCATGTTTGGTTATATCTGAAACTCGTGGCAATTGTCCAGAATGCAGTACATTGCTGCTTATAGGGAACATGCATCAGACTATCACAGCAAAAAAGTGACGAAACCTGAAATACCAAAGTTTCCCTCCCCTGAACAACCAAACTCTCATTCATTTTCCAATATACACGTTATCCTGTTCAAGCTCATATAACAAGCTTTAACACATTATCCAAGCAACACTCATCCGCCTGTAAAGTAGTATTTACAAATAAAAGAGATGTCTGCTTTCATTTTTAACCACCTTTCTCTTGTATGATACTGCAAAGGATCTTTCTACCACTATATTATTTTGGAAAATGTGGTACTTCAACAAGGAACTGCAATTTTTTTTTTCATGAAAGCCATGAGTTTTTGGAATGGTGAAGTTTTTCACAGAGGCTTTTTGAGTTGGTTTCCCAACCACAGGTTGGATTTATCTCCAGGATTTGATTTGGAAGGCACTATTTGTTTGGGCAACCATAGGAGTAATGCAGTCTTGTATGAAATGCCAGTCTATCACATAACACACATGTACACACTCATTAACAAACTTCACATGTATATGGCACTCACACATATACACACACACACACACACACACACACACACACACACACAGATATACATAACTGCCAGTCCACTAACTTGTATGACTTTGGGTACAAGAAGAAACTAGACACCTGACAAAAAAAATGTGCAGACTTGAGAAAGACATGAAGCTCCACATAGGTAGTATCTTACCTTAGCCTACAACTTCAATAACAGTACTTCTGTATTGAGCCAATACCTGAAAAGTACATTAAAACATTCTACCAACTGTGCTATGTTAACAGAATATTTAATTAAAATCAGACATGTAGGAAAACAAATGTCTTTATGGGGAGCCTCTGCATCCTCACATACCCTGCAACTTAAATATACCAATTTCAAGATTGCACTACAGTGGGGAAAATGAGAATTTCCTTAACCAAAATGTTAGACAATCTTGCCCAGACTGCTTCTACTGCCAGTGCAATGATAATCACCCGAACAATTCAACAAGTCCAACACTATAACAACAGAATTAGGGAGGGCTGTGTTTTGTGTTTATATTTTACTGCACTTTATTTTCATGAAAATAACGTACATATGCCATTTTCTAACCCATGTTATATATAGGTAATTATGTTACCAGGGAAACATCTATGACAGCTTTTCTTTGTGGGAGCATACATTTTATGATTTTTTACTTTCAGAAAACTAATTAATGTACTACCATTTTTGTCTTCCATGTTATAAAAAGGCAACTGTCACTAAATATAAGACAAATTAAGTTTGCCCATAGGGAAAAACTATGACAAAGACACTGTAGGAGATACGTAGTATTTGTTTTATTATTTCAATCTCTGTCCCTACTGCAGCAATATTATCAGTACAATATTTCAATTTTTAAAACTCTATGATATTCTGTTTAAAGTGTGGAAAGGTATGTAACTTCTCTTCTCACTAGGTTAAAAATATATCAGTAGGGTTTACCTGTGTTGAGTTTGTGATTGCATCAGAAAGAAAAACATATTTATCAGGCCAACTAAATACATTTATATTCACGATAACATGCAATCCTAAATTTCAGAATTATATATTTAGTGGGGTTTTATCACATTTGAACTCCATTTCCCATCTAGCCCTCAAAAAGTTGTATTCACTGTAACTTAGTGGGGTTTTGTCACATTTGAACTCCATTTCCCATCTAACCCTCACAAAGTTGTATTCACTGTAACTTTAAATGTTATAGTAAAACAGACTTGATAAGCACAGTACGAGACCCACACATGTGAGATGGTATTTTCCCTTAAGTGTTATTACCTTGTGCAATGCACTGTATGAGGTTAAGCATCCAAGGGTATTACCGTGAAATTATTTAAAAATAAATCTGCCACTAGCAGAGATTTTGGCATTTAGGTAGGGTCAAATTAGTCAAAATGGTTATTAGACATTGGCAAACTATATCATTTACATATTAATCAATTTTAAATAAAAGTGTAGCTCTTCAGATTAGTACTTATCAAAGCTAATAAAAGCATATAACATGAGTTATTCTTTCTGAGGTGTTCAATCAGATTTAACCTGAAGGCAACTATTTTTTTTCTTAATATCCTTTGGCTAATGATTCCAGGTGGGTATTTCAATTTTATTAAAACTTCTCTGTCCAACAGCCTTAACAAATTAGATCTTTACAACCTTAAGAGATATTACTGAAGAAAAAAATCAAGTGTAATTTTTTATTATATCCTAAAACACTGTAATTCCTCATCTACTCTAACAAACTATCCAGAAGTTGCAGTAAGAAACTTAGCTTGTTATAAAACGAAACAACTTAACTAGGGGAAAAACTACAAAATGTAGCCTTTTGTCAAAAGAGTTGAATGAAATTAGAAAGGGGTGTTATATTTGCCTCACAATCAGAGTACTTTCTGGTTATCCAATTAAATAAAACAGTACATTTTCAAAGGAAACTTATTAGTTTAGTAGCCTTAAAGTGACCTCATTACCTTATCTATATGTGGTAACCCTATAAGTTATACATAGCACAACACAAACAGGTGCTTAAAAACTGGAAGGTGAGGAGCCATAAACAAGTACTGTTCGCCGCAAGGAGACAGATCCTTGCATGAAACGCCACAAATCTAAAGAGATATGTAAATAAATAGTGCCAGCACATTTAGCAAAGGACCACATTATTAAAGTGAGGCATAGGAACAATGCCCTATGCAGGAACAGTGGCAGGGTGTGTGACCAACATGGCAGGTGTCACAACTAAACCAGACCAGCACAGCCAAGTCACTGTGTGCTCATGCACACAATATATCACTATATAGCTACATCCAGCACTAAATTGAAACAAAAAGCGTAGCATGCCAGGCAACATATAGACCAATATTGATGTATACAGCTAAGTTCCAACCCTGTTGGCAATGCACCTGTTTTATACACTTCTCAACTGGTCTGACATTTTGAGTGTCATCAGCTGTATAATACATGTGGCTCATTTGCATAGGGTTCCTCACTTCCATACAAGCTGCATGGAATTGCTACTCATTCTGATTTGTGCAGTTTATTGCATTACATGTTATGAATTTCAACTGGAGTAGCATAATTTCCTCACACCCCAGTTTAGAAATCGAACAATTAACAAACAGTATGTAAGCTCTATGTGAACTTAAATTTACCTCATAGATGACGGTCACCTCAGTGTTAAAATCTGGTCTGGATAACCCTGTTCAAGCAATGCATATTTGAAAGATTGTTTCTGTCATGTGCAGTGGGTGAAAGCTACACATGTTCTAAAACCCTACTGTCTAAAATTAACATATAAATATGTGGAATAAATTATTGCTTGTAGTAAAGTTAAGCACTCCGCTTACAGTTTTCAAAAACAGCAGTGACAAATGCATGATCATCATAAAATAAGAACTCAAGATAATGCCAGTTGCGCTTCTGGAAAAATAATAGGATGTATTCTAGGAACCTATGTTTCTAAGAAGAAACCCTGTTCTTTCTCATGGATTACTTTTTAAGTGTACCAACATATATATATATATATATATATATATATATATATATATATATATATATATACACATACATATTTGGCTACCATTAGAGTGATGAAATGTGGCTAAGATCGACATGTGTATAGTCAACCCATATTGGTTGACACTGCATAAAGCTGACAGCTGCACAAGACAGAATGCTCCCCAGGGAAAGGGAATAGGTCTGTTCCCTGAAGAT
Organism: Protopterus annectens; assembly: GCF_019279795.1. Classification (NCBI taxonomy): domain Eukaryota; kingdom Metazoa; phylum Chordata; order Ceratodontiformes; family Protopteridae; genus Protopterus; species Protopterus annectens. The sequence continues at coordinate 263,683,289 of NC_056746.1, read as the reverse complement.
CATGCAGTCTTAAAGTTAGTACATATAATTAGCAGGAGGTGTAGGGGCACAGCCCCCCTCACGGGGGGATGCAAGGGCTTACCCCCTTGCAAAAACACAGTTTGATGCTTTGCACTGTCTGAGACATTACCTCAGAGCATGCACAGAAGTGTGTCGACCTTGTGCTATTTAAAGTTTATTTGTCAACATTAAGGATGTCAACATAGCTCTGAATAAACCTTACTTAATAGAACTATAGATAGATAGGCAGATAGACAGAGATATTGATATGGTTGACAGACAAGTTTTTGAATGTACCTACCATAAATGTAGATGTTCGAGTGTATTCACTGTTGCAGTCATTACTCTTGGGTTATCCTGCTGGCAGGCTACCCACAGTCGGCCAGATTCCAAAGTCTAGGTCCGGCGTCAGCTGCTGTCACCTCTTCCCTGACGTCAGTGCGCCAGGGGTATAAAAGAAGCAGCCAATGCCATTTTTTTCAGTTTTTCTTGCCCCAGATGTCAGGTGCCCCTAAATTGGTAGGCTGAAAGAATATGCCAATAAAAATACATATGTCCTTCATTTACAAGCAAATACACCAACAAGGTTGTATAGGATAGAGAAGTGTAGATTAGCCCCAGTAAAGAAAAGGGGAATGGTGGGTGGGTAACCTGGACTGCAACAGTGAATACACTCGAACATCTACATTTATGGTAGGTACACAACTGTACTATGTTCATCGTGTTTCACTGTTGCAGTCATTATTCTTGGGTTGAATCCCAAAGCTGAGGTAGGGTGGCTGGTCTAAATAGGATTTGGAGAGGCTATGTGGCCCTGCAGAACTGCAGTGGCAAAGCCTGCTCTGGACTTATAATAAAGAGGTATGTGATAGTGCTTTGTGAAGGTGTGCACTGAACTCCAGGTCACAGCCTCTAAGATATCTTTGGTGGGTACTCCTCTGAGGAAGGCTGCTGAGGTGGCTGTTGCTCTGGTGGAATGAGGCTTAATGTCCTTAGGCACTGATTTGCCATGTTGGAGATAGCAGAAATGGATGCAATGGCCTATCCATTTAGAAATATTCTGTTTTGAGATAGCCTTTCCTTGTGAACCTGCAGCATATGACACTAAAAGTTGCTCAGTCTTTCTGAAAGCTTTAGTTCTGTCCAAGTAGAATCTTAGCTGCCTGTGTATGTCCAAAGAATGCATAATTTTTTCACCCTTGTTTTGTGGATTAGGATAAAAGGTTGGCAAGTGGATGGATTGGTTGAGGGTCACACTGGACACCACCTTAGGCATAAATGTAGGGTTCATCCATAGAGAAACCCTGTCTGGATGGAAAATGATGAAAGGTTCCACAGCCATGAGTGCTTGTAGCTCTGAGACTCGTCTTGCAGAGGTTATTGCTAGGAGCAAAGCTGTTTTCCAGGATAAGAATTTTATATCTGCTGTTGATGCTGGCTCAAAAGGAGGTAGCGTGAGTTTTTCCAAAACATAATCGAGGTTCCAGGCTGGAATTGGTGCTCTCCTTGGAGGCTTAATGTTTTTGGCCCCTCTGAGGTACTGCCTTAGTAAAGGATGTGAAAAAATAGGCGGTTCCGTATTGTAGTGGGCTGAAATGGCAGAGGCATGAATCTTAATAGATGAGAAAGAAAGGCCTTTGTTTAGCATCTCAGTCAGGTATTGTAAAATCTGAGGGATATTTGGTACACTTGAGTCCATGCCTTGTTCCTGGTTCCAAGCAGAGAATCTCTTCCATTTTTCTGCATAAGATTTTCTGGTACTGGGCCTTCTGGCCTCCAAGATAATGTCCTTAACAGCTTTTGTAAATGGCGTGCTTTGAATGGCTACATTATTCACCATGCTGCCAGATTTAAGGTCTTGAGTTGGCTGTGCAGGATCTGACTGTTTTGTTAGGTCAGTAATTGAGAAGTTTGAGGTAATATCCATGCTGGACCTTGAGACAAGCTCTTCAGGATTGGGTACCAATGCTGGTGTGGCCAGTCTGGTGCAATCAGAATCATGTTTGGTCTCTCTTGTCTGACCTTTAGGAGTACCCTGGGAAGGAGAGGCAGTGGGGGAAAGGCATACACTGTTAGATTTTTCCAGCTGAAGGATAGGGCATCCACTTTCCATGCTTGTTTGTGATAAATCCTTGTGCAAAATCTTTGTAATTGGCAGTTGTGAGGGGAGGCAAATAGATCTATGTCTGGGCATCCCCACCTCCTTATTATCATGCTGAAAACTTGTGGATCCAGTTTCCATTCTTGGGGATCCATGAGGTTTCTGCTTAGTTCGTCTGCCAGTGTGTTTGTTTTTCCTGGCAGGAATTGTGCTTGCAAGTGTACTTGAGATGCCAATGCTGTGTCCCATAGGGTCATTGCCTGTCTGTAGAGGGGGTAGGAATGTGTACCTCCCTGCTTGTTTATGTACCACATAACCGTAGTGTTGTCTGTCTTTATCAGTAATTGTCCTGGATGAAGCAGATCCTTAAAAGCTGTCAGGGCATTTTGTACAGCTAGCATCTCTTTTTGATTGATGTGAAGATGCATCTGGTTTGCAGGCCATGTGCCCTGAATACATTTCCCTGCCATATGGGCTCCCCAGTCATAGTCTGATGCGTCCGTTGTCAGTGTCTGTCTGGCTGTGGGTAAAGTGAATGGCAGACCCTTGTTGTGGTGGCAGGCTTCTGTCCACCATCAAAACTCCTGTTGCAGGCAGGGGATGAGTGCAATTACTGTCTCCAGGCTGTGGCAATGCTGAGTCCAAACACTGTTTAGATACCATTGTAGTTTCCTCATATGCAGTCTGGCATATGGAATTAGTAGGATGCAGGATGCCATGAAACCCAAGGCCTGCAGGATTTTCCTTGCAGATAAGTGGGTTTTTGTTGCCAAACTCTTGAAGTAAGTAGTCAGTTGCTTTTGCTTGTCTGGTGTGAGATAAGCCATCTGGGCAGTTGTATTTAGGCTTGCACCCAAGAATATTATCTCTTGAGAGGACATTAGTTTTGATTTCTTTTCGTTTACTGTGTTCCCTAGGCCAATTAGTAATCTTTTTACAAACGCCAGATGTTTTAGAAGAATGTCTTTGTTCTCTGCTTGAATTAGGCAGTCGTCCAAGTAGGGATATATCTGAATTCCTTTTTGTCTGCAAAATGCAATTACTGGTGCCAGGCATTTTGTAAAGACCCTGGGTGCAGTAGATAAGCCAAAGGGCAGTGCAGAGAATTGGTAATGCATTGAGCCAGCAATGAATCTGAGGTATCTTCTGCAAGATTGTCTGATTGGGACATGCAGGTATGCCTCTTTTAGGTCCAAAGTTACAAGCCAAGCCTTCTTGCCCAGCATGGGCAGTAGCTGCTGTAGAGTTAGCATCATGAATTTTGGAACTTCCAGAAATGTATTTAGTATAGACAGGTCCAGTATTGGTCTCCAGGTTTTGTCCTTTCTGGGCACTAGGAAAAGTCTGGAGTAAAATCCTTGCCCCTGCTCTTGTTACGGTACTTGCTGAATGGCCCTCATGTCCATGAGGGCAGTAATTTGTTTTTGTCCCTCTGCCCATTGATTGTGTGGCAGGTCTGGCATACCTTTTGACCTTGGTAGAGTGTGGAAATGGAACCTGTAGCCTTGGGACACTATGTTCAGGACCCATTTGTCTTGGGTAATCCTTTGCCAATTTGTGGAAAAAAGTGCTACTTTTCACCCTAAGGGGGCTGCCAAAAGAAAAGTGCTTGGATCTGGTAGAGGAAAGTCATTGGGACTGTTTCCTGTAAGGTTGTGATTTGTCTTCTCCACTTTTGGAGGTAGGAGCACCCCATTGTTTAGGCCTGTATGAGCCTTGGGGCTGACCTCTGCCTCTGGGACGCCTGTATCTGCCTCTTTGTGGTCTGTCTGACACTGGAAAGGACCAATTTTTAGAAGGCCAGTTTCTGCTAAATCTGGGTGGCTGTACCTGTAAGAAATCCTTGACTGTCTGCATGGATTTTGCTTTATCCTCCATTTTTTTCAATACCTCTTCTGCTTTAGAACCAAACAAAGTATCATGCTGTAATGGTGCATCAAATAATTTTGCTTGAACATGATCAGGCAGATTTTGTTCCTTTAACCAAGCATGCCTTCTAATAACAGAACCTGTAACAGCGGCCCTGCAGGAGGCCTCCAGTGAATCATAACCACATTGCAAAGTATGCTTTTCCACTTGTTCAGCTACATGCAACATATCCTGTAATTCCTTGTTTTCTGAACATTCAGTATTAGTCAACATTTTCTATTTAAGCAGTGACATTAAATATTGCTGATATTTAAGCATATGAAACTGACGATTTAAGGCCCTTACAGCCAGGGTAGCAGAAGTGTAGAATTTTTTCCCCCATCTGTCTAGTGCCCTGGAATCCCTATCAGAGGGGACAGGGTTTTTTGCAGTGGAGGCTTTAACCCCCTTGGGACCTTGTGATATAGTTTCTGGGTCAGCAGCGGGGTTTTTATACAGGAATTTATGAGAATCCGGGATCCTATAGTATCTGTCTGGCTTAGCAGGTGCAGGGGGTAGAGAGTCTGGGGACAGACTGGACTCTGAGAATACATCGTTCACAATGTCTAGTACAGGAGGAATAGCAAGGGGTCTGTGCTGAGGAAGTAGCAGAAAGTCTCTGAGCCTTTTCTTAGATTCAGAATAATCTTGGTTCTCCCAGTGGAAATGTTCCCTCATGGTATGCAGGGTTTCCCCAAAAGAATAATCCTCAGGAGGAGAAGCTGAAGGAATGGATTCTTCAGCATCAGAATCCTCATAGGGAAGCATGGAGTAATCTTGTTCAGAGGAAGAATCAGAGGAAATAGAAACCTGATCAGAAGATTCATACTCTGTCTCTTGCCTAGGCCTCTTATCAGGAGGGGGTTGGGAACCCCTGATCAAAGTAATTAGGTCTTCGGCCATTTTGAGCATCTGTTTTTTAGGCATGGTAGTCTGAGTACGGGAATGCTGTACTTGTTTCTTTGTCTTTATTGCTGCTTTAGTCTTTGTCTTTGAAGCTGAGGATGGCTTTATATATAGTTGTGTAGGTCTGAAGACACCCTCAGAAGCCAATGCCTGCTCAGCGGCTCCGGACCCATCTGAGGGAATGATTTCCGAGTGTCCAATACCTTGAGTATCCAGAGGCCCAGTTGGCTCCACGTGGGAGTCAGAAGCGGCCTGTGGCTCTGAGGTAGCAGGCACCAGGGGCTGCGAATGCACCTCACTGAGAACCAGCGAACCGGCGACTGGCCTAGAAGAGGCTTCATCGTCGGTTTTGGACCTCGGATGCCGATCCTTTTCCTTATCCTTGCGGTTTTTGTAAACTGCAGTTGTCGGCTGATCCAACGGCATTGTATAGTTAAATCTTCAGCCAAAGTAATGAAAAGCAAAATCAAACCGACGCTTGATAGTGCGTTGGTTAAATCTAGCACAAAACCGACAGCTAGCAACGTTGTGATCAGGGCCTAGGCAAGGAATACAGTAAGAGTGAAAATCCTTATGAGGTATTTGCTTCCCACAAGAAATACAATTGTTAACTTTTTCTGACATCGGTCTGGAGCAAGAAAAAAGTTTCCCCAATGGGGTACTTAGCTTTAATGAAGACTTCAGATCGGAAATTCTGATTTGAAAATCTCAGGAGTTGGCCGACCAGCACTTGCAAACTGCTTTTGCTTCAGGCACTGTGCGGCAAGAAAGACTGAAGAAAATGGCGTCAGCTGCTTCTTTTATACCCCTGACTCACTGATATCAGCAACAGCAGCCGACGCCGAACCTAGACTTTGGAATCTGGCCGACTGCGGGTAGCCTGCCAGCAGGATAACCCAAGAGTAATGACTGCAACAGTGAAACACGATGAACATCCAGCACAGCTAATCAAAATTCAGCTTCTTGAAAGTGCCAGCTCTGCTCTTGTTTCCGATCGCAGTATAGTGAAGAATTTGCCCTTTCCCCACCTTAGTGTGACTTCTGAACTGGTATATATAATTAGCAGGTGGTGCAGAGGGACTTGCCCACCTGAAAAAGTGAATAAAAAAAATTTTACTTTTTTCCCCAATAGGGTGAATTTTGAGCAGTTGTGCCTGACAGCTTGTAGTCAGATATGTTGTTCATTTCAGAAAACAACATACACCAATATGTTTATGTATATCTCTCTCTCTCTATATATATATATATATATATATATATATATATATATATATATATATATATATATCTACAAATATCTATCTATATATATTCACACAGATATTTAAATCTATATCTATATAGTTATTTATATATATATATATATATATATATATATATACACACACACACACACACACACACACACACACACACACACACACACACACACACACACACACACACACACACACACACACACACACACACACACACACACACACAGTATGTACTGTCAGTAAGAAAATATTAAATGTTACATACATAAATAAAGGTTAAGTTTTTGGCTGCCTGAATGTTTCATCTAAGTCTGCTTCTCAGGCAGAACTGGATACCTTCAGCGGAAAGGTTTAGAAGGTATGACAGATCTAAATTGTTTCTAAGAATAAAACAGAGGTATCTCTACAATGTAACCAAAAGAAAACAGAAATCTACAGAATAGAACAGAACAAAGCTATGTCCTCGCCAAAGAAATTGCTTTATTAGCACTTTCGTCTTAAAAAAACAAACCTTCAGAAATAACAGCTCTCCAACAGACACTTCAATTTACGTATACCGTAATCATGTGATGAAAGTCATGGGATAAGCAGTGATGTGTTTAAAACATCATGTGATAAAAATTCTTATATTTGTGGCACAAAATGATATAAAATAATAGATGTTTTGTGGGAAATATGTAAAAGCAAAGATTTATATGTTCACCACCTTCATTTTAAAAACTTTAGTGATACTGATAGGTTCATTTAGGTCTGGAGGTTGCTTGGCATTAAGTCTGAGCTGCCAATAAAGTTCATTATATTTCAAAAAAGTTTCCCAACACCTCCTTCACAAAGGCATGTTGTTGTTTTTTTTTCCAGCACCATGAATGTGAACGTATTTTTAGTGGAACCCATTCCTTTGTTGTAAACATACTTATATATTCTTTCCTGTTATGCTGCATTTAGTTTTGCCAAGGTAGAATGTGTCACAGAATGAGCAATTAACTAAATAAACAACTGCTCTAGTCTCACAAATTGCTCTAACATGTCCAAATGTTTACCCACAAGGCTTCAGTATTTCACTGCCCCCACTGACATTAATAAAACTTTGCAACTTGCAGTGACCACATTTCCTAGTTCAACTCAGCTCTATGGCACTTTTTAAGTTGTTTTCAACCTTAAATTTCAGTACATTTTTTATATCAGCCCCTTATTTAAATAAATCCAGAAGTGTTGTCAAAATGATAAGCTGTTCCCCAAATAATATGGATTATTTTTTGATGTCATGCACATTGTTACTATAAGTTAGAATCATAAATCTATCAAAATTGGAAGATTGTAAGAGGTTCTTACCCCCAACTTCATCACTACTTTCGAGAACAGGGACAAATCTCCATGCCTTCTCTTCATTTCTCATTGTGTCAGCCAGGAGGTGATAAAGGTAACCCGTCTCCCTAAACGTGCCACTTAAGTTGATCAACAACGTACAAAAGTTTTCAACATCAGATATTAGTCTGGACAGACAGACCATTCAGCCTTTCACCAGATTATTTTTTTGTTTGATAGGGTGGCAATTCCTGCAGTGCAAATAAGAATTTGAAAGAAGTCTCTCTGTGATAGATGTTCGAGGAGTAGCACCATATATAAAAATGAATATATAGCCACAGATCTAGGTAAGAGATACCATCATATACACAGCTGTAAGTGAAATGCAGGAAGGAAGGAAGTACTGTTTTTCAAAAACTACACAGACTGGTGTAGTGCACCTCTTCAGTACCTTGCCAGAAAAGAAAGATGTCATCTAGGTACCTGAGGTAGGCCTTGCAGTTGTTCCAGTAGGAGCTAGAAAATACAAAATTAGTTTCCCGGTACCACATGCCCAAATTACTGTACAATGGGGCACACACAATCCCCATTTCACTAATATCATGGTGAATTTCCTTTTAAAGCTAACAAAATTGGTGTATAACATGGTCTGCTTTGTTTATTCCAACAAGTTAATGTACTTGGCTGATATGGAAGCTTCCCCCATTAGAGCCTCCCTGAACCACTTTAAACCTAAGCCATTTGTTATGATGAAAAAAGTCATTAATGTCAGTAGTCAATAAGATGGTATCTACAGAGAAGTCCACTTTTTTGACTTCATGTAAAAGTTGCCAAGAATTGTTCAGTATGTGATGAAATCTTTTAGTTGGGTTTTGTAGTTTGAAGTCAATAGCAAGTGGTTCCTTTTTGGAACCCCCACAATGACAATATGTCCTAATGAGGAACTATTTACGTTCTTGTCAATCTTAGGTATTCTAGATATATTTGGTGTCCTTGTATGAATATTAAGTAAGAAATGTAAAGGTTAGTGTTAATAATGCCAGTCAATAACAGATCCTCTAGCCACAAATCAATCTTTTCATAAGCAACATTGATTTCATGCAAGGACACAACAGAATACGTACTACAGTCGTTCAACATATGTATCATTTTCCCCACATAGTCCTTGATCTGCATTACAACCATGCCCCCTTCATCTGGTTTCATGATTTTTATGGACTTGTTGGATGAGAATTCTTTGCACAGTATGTGCTCTTTATATTAATAAATAACAATGTCCAGAATTAGAATCATGTAACTTTCTGATATTAGTATCTTATTATTTTTCAAATAATTGGACCATGGCGTTTTGGGGGACTAAATGCACTTTTTTAAGGCAAAACTTCATTCTGACATCTACCTTTATAATTTTTGAAGTACAAAGCCAGGTTGAGCTTATGTATGCATAATTTGAGATCAACCAGTGTCTTTACTTGGTTGAACTTCTGAGAGGGGATAAAAGTAAACCCTTTTTAAAAACTCCATAGTGGAGGTCTGTGATGGTTAAAGGGGTGTAATTATAAATCTTAAGTTGCTTTTGCCAAAAATATTTAACATACTTGCTGGATAAGGCAAGACATCCTCAAGTTCCATCAAGGCTTCTGCTTCTGTTGAAAAATTCATCGGTTTGGAAATTAATTCCTATAGCAGTTCCATCCCCTCTCCTACCTCTTTTGGTCAATATTTTGTTGGGCATCTCTTGGTGCTTTGTTGTTATGTAGATAAAAATGTGGACTAGCAGAAGTCTGGATGCTTTGTTCCTTTATCCTGTAAGCGTGCCTCAATAGCAAGTGAGGAGGGAACCTCTTATGATCTCATGCATCAGACATCTGGGCAGTGGTGTCAGTGTTACACTTCATAGTTCTATAATCATCAGTGTGCAACAGTCATAACATTCATGTTTACCTAGTAACAGATACACATCTTTATATCTGTTGTGGTCCCTCTCTAATTTTTTCTCTTTTTAAGATTTTATAGCTTTTGATTGTTGTTCAACTTTAAGAAATGTCTTGCCAAACAATATGTCTTGACAATAGATTTGTTCAAGTTCTCACCCTGGAACTTGTTAATCTAGCACTTATTGTTTTTGATCAGGTCACTCATCAGATTAAACCCAAACTGGCTGAATATTTGGGTCAGGTTTACCGTCTTTTTTAATCCGATTAGGTAATGTAAACACTCTTAAGCCTTTTGGAACTTGTTGCCGCTGCAGGTATTCCCCCTCCCAAAAAAAAGAATCATAGAATATAACAAACCCATGTTGTTGCTACTGCAGCTGTTGTTAGTGCCCAAATTCACTTTGGTCAAAAATCATTGACTGACTTTAGGGAGCTGATTGATGTTAACAGAGTTGGTACTGTTCCCTTCCCTGGAATCGGCTGTGTTATTGTTTGTATTCTTGTTGTCGTTGATGTTTCCAGAGAATTGCTCCACTCCTGATGGTCATTTAGTCACTGTGTCAGTTACTATACTAGTAATGTTAGGTTACCCACCATACTAGAAAGTTCTGCAGTGGATAAAAAGTTGAGTGTTATTGTTTAGCAGTTCAGGTGGGAATATATCAGAAGCCATTCAGGAAAATCCACCTGTATCTAAGAAAAAAAAAAAAAAAACAAGAGGCAACTCCACAATGTAATCTTAAGAAAACAGAAAAAACAGACAAAAAATGCACTGGGTCCTCAGCAAAGAGCTTACTTTACTGGAATATTTGTTTTAGTGCTTTCGTCATAAAATCCAAGACTCCTTCAGAAATATCAAAGCGGTAGGAGAAACTCCATTTTAAATATGCAGTAATTGTGTGATGAAAATGGTGATAAAACACCATGTGATTAAAGTAGTTTCATATCATCTATAATACAAAATTATATATAATAATATGTTTTTTGTGAGAAATATTTAAAAACAAAAATATGTATTGCAGCATCAAATAATCCTTTGCATTCTTGCTGCCTTCATTTTAAGAACACTAGCGATATTGATAGATTTGTTCAGACCTGGGGATGGTTAGCATTAAGTCTGACCTGCCAATAAAGGTCACTCAGTTGACACCTGACACAGACAGCATGCATGTTCCTCTGAGATGTACTGAGGACTCATAGGTGAGCGACTCTATGAATCATGTTACAGCAACCAAGACACACTCCAACCTCCATCTGATACACAACACAAGTTTTGTGGATTTAGGCATTTTAGCTTAGTGTCTTACTTACAACTTATTGGGATTGGGAGAGTGGCCTAATGGTTAAGGTATTTGCTTTACACACACAAGGTGCAGAGTTTGAGTGTCACAAGGGATAACTGGCTAAGCTTAAAATGGCTTGCAAGGGCAGTTAGCCTAGTACTAATCTATGAACCTATGAACCTATGTCTTTTCACCTTTGCAAGATTCAAGATAAGATCATAAGTAAAATTAAAGTGCTGAGTGCAGGTAACATTAAAGTGCTGAGTGCATATTTTAGGCCCTTACATTAAACTTACCTCTGATGTGGTGTCTTGAGTCAATCAAGTTATCCCTCTAACCACTCCTACTGACTTCTCTTTTCCCCCGCTTTTCCTCATACAGGATAAACTGCTACAACTTACTACAGGCATTGGTTCATCCCTGCTCTGCTTGCCCTTGCTTTGCTTGAGGTCGCTTTGCACCCCGCCCTGCCCCCAAATCCCTTCCACCCCTGGTGCTGCTACATTTATTTATTGGTACTAGACCACACCCCACTTTTTTAAACCAATCAGTAACAACTTGTCACTCAAAGGAACCACCCTCAACCTGATACCACCAGTCCTCTAACCCTACTATTCCTTTTGCCTAAGTTTCAAGTCTCATTCAGTAGCTATGCTATCACCCAGAATAGTCTTATTAACTCTACTTCTACCGCTTTTACTCATCCCATATCTCCTAACAGCCTACGAATATCAGGGTCACCCAGGTTTCCACTACCCTAAATTCCAAACATCCATCCCATCTACATCAGATAATAATGCACCCTTACTCACCTCCCTCATGCTTACCTCCTTAACCCCTAAATACTACCATCTTACTAGACCTAGTTACATTAGTCCTAAGACTAGACACTATTACAAAACTTTATTCAAACTCTTAAAACTCATGCTCAGGATACACTACAACCTCACAAAGGATGGAGACATCCACCCAAACCCTGGTCCATCCCCCTACTATATCCCCTACCACCATAGCTCCAACAAATAGACCTCCTAATGCACTGCTGGCCTGCCATCTAAACATTAGGAGCATAAATAACAAAACTCAGCACCTGCATGCCCTCTTAGCTCTTCATTCCCCAGATATATTATGCCTAACAGAAATGTGGCTGAAGCCCGCCACCAAGGACCATGAGATTCTACCACCAGGGTATAGTATGTTTCGACTAGACCGTACCACCAGAAAGGGTGGTGGAGTAGCCATACCTTACAAGTCTACCCTATCTGTCAGCATAAACACCCAACAACCACCCCAGGTCAATAATGCTGAACTTCTTATCTCAAAACTACAAATTAATAAAAAAAATGTAAGCATTGTCTGTGTCTACATTCCCCCAGGGAGGAACACAGAAAGCATAGAAGACTTCTTATACTGGTTATCCAATAACTACCCTCAAGAAACAATTGTTCTTGGGGATTTCAACATTGACTGGAACACTTGCTCTTGTGAAACCCCCACAACCCACATAAATCTCTATGGATTTAATCAAATCATAACCTCCCCCACCAGGACAGGAAAACCCAATAACAAGGAAAGTAACCTAGACTGGATACTCGTCAATACCCATCTTCAATCCTATAAATCAGCCACTTTGCCTGATGACCTACGTGACCACTGTCTCACCTATGTAATCAAGCTCAAAGTAGACTGCTCCTACCAACCCACTTATAGAACATTAAGAAACAACAAGAATTTTATTTTCACCAAGTTTCAAAATTAACTTAAAGCATGCAACTGGTCAGTACTAAAAAGACTCCCTCTAGATGAAGCAGTAGCATATTTTAACACCAAATTCCGTGCTATTCTTAACTCCCATGCTCCCAGCCACTCTATTAGAACCAAAGTTAATATTGCACCATGGCTTTCTAAAGATACCAAAACCAAAATTTCACTCAGAAACAAAGCATGGGCCACCTATTGAAAAACAAAAGCCCCACTTGATCAACTAAGATTCAGACAGCTAAGGAATGGCACCAAAAAATCCATAACCTTAGACAAAAAGAACTACTGCTGCCATTTATTGCAAAAACACCAAAACAAATCTCAAAAGTTCTGGGCAGAAATAAAGAAACTACTCCACCCATGCCAAACCGCCACTCCATCCCCCTCAGCTTCCCAACAAAAATCGCCAGTAGACATTGCTAATAACTTCACCAGATTCTTCACAGAGACTACCCAGTCTCTAGCCAGCCAACTCTCTCCCAATGGCTCTAATTCTAATGCAGCCACACCCAGTACCCAAACATACTTTACCTTCCAACCTGTTCCTGCTCAACTTATTCATGCCCTACTTAAGAAACTAAGACCCACCATCCTGGATGACGACCTCCTCCCAGCAGACTATCTGCAAAAGGCTGCTGACAGCATAGCATACCCCATCTCAATCTTGATCAACAGAGCTATATCTGAAGCTACTGTACCCACTATATGGAAAATCTCCCATGTCATACCTCTCCATAAAGGAGGCAGTTCCACTGAACTGTCACACGTTAGACCCATTGCTATTCTCTCACCTATAGGTAAAATTATGGAGAAGTGTGTACACATACAGCTCATGCACTACCTCACACAGAACAAGTTGTTGTCCAACTTTCAGCATGGCTTTAAGACACACCACAGTACTACTTCTGCTCTCCTCTCTTTCTCTAACGTCATTAACCACAACCTCAGTAATAACAAATTATCGTCAGCACTCTTTCTAGATGTATCCAAGGCTTTTGACATGGTTGACCACAAAATGCTTATAAATACCTTGAAGGCCTTCTCCTTAAACAACCATCCACTCCAATGGTTTCAATCCTACCTGCAGGACAGGCAACAGGCAGTCCTATGGCAGGACAAGCTATCATCTCGCCTACCCATCACATTAGGAGTCCCCCAGGGCTCGATACTAGGACCCCTTCTTTTCTCCATCTTTATCAACAACCTTCATTCAGTCATCCCAGGTGCTACCTACATTCAATATGCTAATGACTCTACCTTGATTTATTCTGATACCTCGCCAGCTACTTTATTCACATTAACCCAAAATACCTTCAATACAGTGGAAAAATGGCTCTTCAATCAACATCTAATCCTAAACCCCAACAAAACTAAGCTGCTCCTCTTTTCCCCCACATGCAGGAACCCCCTGCCATCCTTCAACATAACCGCTAACAATGGCACTATCATCTCTTCAGAAGCTCAAACTAAACTACTGGGTGTCATAGTTGATAACAACCTGAAGTTTGATGCGCATATCAATCAAACTATCAAAACTATTAATAAAAAACTTGTCTTTCTTTACAGAATCAAACATTTCCTAATCCCACTTGCTAGAACTGCAATTGCCCATTCCCATCTACTATCAACTCTTCTCTACACCTCACCTCTATTCTCCAACTTAAACAAAACAGATCTTAACAGACTATCATCCTGCTATAACCACATTGCCAGATTTGCTACTGGCACAGCCTACCGGACACACCAATGTCACAACCTAAATCTCCTAGGATGGCTTGAACTGCCTAGCCTAATACAGTTCAACCAGCTAATAGTGGCACATAAAGTCCTTTACCAACCAGAAAATACACCTGCACTAAAAAATATTATCAGCCCCATGCACCAGCACCTGGCCACTGTGATCATCCACTAGACTCCTAGTTCAAACATACAAATCCAATTACTCAGCTGCGGACTCTCTGTTTGCCAACTCTGTTGGAAAAATATGAAACAGACTCCCAGATGATTTGACCCTAGAGCCCTCACTAACTCGATTCAAAAACAAACTCAAGAAATACTTCAAAATTCATTGGTTATGTCCTTGCACTAACCCCGACTAGTGATCTCTCTATTTCTTAGGTGCCTTACCTTCAACTACTTCTAACTTTTTTCTACCACACCATTTCAGGAAGGGTCAATTGTATAACTGCTGCTCAATGTGTCTTAAACGTATGAATGTAATGTTATATATATATGTTATATATATATATATATAACTTTGAAAATAATATTATGTTTTGTAAAGTGTTTTATAATAAGTAAGTACTATATGTGCTAAATGCTGGCATTGCTTATGACTGTAATCTGCTTGAAACTAGCATTTACTAAATGTTCAATGTGTATTATTATCTTGGAGCTTCTCTCCCTGGTCCTCCACTGAAAATGGACATATATCCAGTTGGACTATCCTGGTCAAAAATGTAAAATAAATAAAATAAAATAAATAAATAAAGATGTGTTTTCTTGCTATAACTCATTTCAGTGTGCAGTTGTGTTTGCATCTTGCACTAAGAAACATAAAACCAGCAACGAACACTTGCTGTACTGATTCATACATCAGGATGCAACAGCCGACAGGATGCCTGGACTGGGTTATCTTGTACACTGTAAAATGTTCTCAACATTTAATCGCAAAAGCCTAGTGCTAAAGCACTAATTATGTTTTAATGCTTGAGTCAGAAAGTTTCAAGGAGCCTTTTAATGTTCGATGGAGGATTAGCTTTTATATACCATTTTTATTCTTTTTTTTTTCATTATCAAGGGTCATTGTGAAATTTTACACTAATGGCAGGTAGTTATAATTTATATGCACAGACAATTTTATTTCCAAATGCGTTGTTCCCCTGTATCAAAATGCTGAAATTTTAAAGCACAAGTAACATTTTGTTAGTAAAATTATTTTCAGACATAAATTAACTTTAAGCAGAGGTAAGTATCTGCATACTCATTTTACAGCTAGTAAAAGACAAACAGCATGAGATTAAATGCATTATGTTTCATGACACGTACAGTCAAACGGAGGTGAAAACTACACGGCTATGATTTTTTGTTTTTCTTTTCGTTTTCTAAAGGCCAGGTATTTTCTTCAGTTATCCACATGCATTCCACTTCACATTTCAACATGTAGTATCAGCACAAATGACAAAGTGGAGAATTTATTAAATGTAAAAGTCAGTTCTTCTCTTCAGTATGCCACTCCTTCTATTTAAGTGCAATTAATCCACTGTGAGTAGCAAACTGCAATAAAAGAATTCAGCAGGAGGCCATGTTTCTCATCTCAACTGCCCAGGCACATATCAGCATGGCAGTGAGCTGTCCCTATAGTGCCATTTTAAAATGCCTGAAGGAAAAGAAAAAGCCTCTTTTAGCAAATAACCATTCAAGGATATGGAATAATTATTTTACTCAGAAATCAATGATGACTTCCATTCTGTGCAATTGAATGTACAGAGGCTGACAGGTTTCCATAGTTTACACTTTGAAATTTAATTTTGCCTTCTTTATGAATTAATTAATGTATTATTTAGTCGTTATAGTATTTATTCACTCTTTTTAGTAAGAGTAAAAGGGAAGGTCTACAAGAGGGTAGTGAGACCAGCTATGTTATATTGGTTGGAGACAGTGGCATTGACAAAAAGGCAGGAGTCAAAGCTGGACGTGGCAGAGTTAAAGATGTTGAGATTTGCACTGGATGTGACGAGGGTGGACAGGATTAAGAACAAGTATATTAGAGGGTCAGCCCAGGTTGGAAGGTTTGGAGACAAAGCCAGAGAGGTAAGATTACGTTGGTTTGGACAGGTGCTGAGGAGGGATGCTGGATATACTGGGGAAAAAGATGCTAAGGATGAAGCTGCCAGGTAACAGGAAAAGAGAAGGCCTAAGATAAGGTTTATGGATGTGGTGAGAGAGGACATGCAGGCAGTTGGTGTGACAGAGCAAGATGCAGAGGACAGGAAGAAATAGAAACAGATGATCCGCTGTGGCGACCCCTAACGGGAACAGCTGAAAGAAGAAGATTATTTACTCTTTATGTTGATCTTGTCTTCTGAAGACATGAGAGCTCCTTGCATTTCATTCAGTCTGGCCTTTAGACAGACTTCTCAGTTCTTTGGAAATGGTACACTATGACATATAATTATCAGAACTAATAAAACCAACTCATCACTGCTGTATGGTAGTCCTTGGTGTTAGCAGAGACCCTTAGTGTTACTTTGTTAGCACTTCCATTGTGCTCCTGTTGCCCGCTTCTCTATTTTTATTCAAACCTATGGTTAAACCCTTCAGTTTCTCTTTACATATATGTAGCTGCTTTAAAGTTATCGCCTGTGCCTCTTTCTTCAGGGCAGTCCTTATTTGTACAGTTATGCTCTGCAAATTCAAAAATAAAAAAGGTCACAAAAATGATAACTGTACTGCAATTTTAGTACATGAAATATTTTATAACATTCATTTAATTGTTGCAGAAACTATCATTCTGTAAGTTAAACACCAACATATGATATTAAACAACAGAAATAACTGAAGTACTGCAACAGCGGGGTTTTAGTCTGGGAGTCATTGTTTCCTCATGTATGGAAGATTTCCACTGATAAGGGTTTTCATACCAATTATTTTTACCTCGTAACTAATTAACAATACAAGTAATTCTGCGGCACAAAATGACCATACATTTCATATTTTTAAGTTACCCATCTGTACTCTTCGATACCTTCCTACTACTATGCTGGCTAACGTAATCAGGTTGTCTGTGTTTCCATCTTCTCTGCTTTCCTTCATGGGAATGCATTCTGTGGGCTGTTCTTATTAATGTCATTTAGACTGCTTAGAACTGCTGTCGGTCGTCTACAGATTTCCCTTAGGGTCCTTTCAGCATGTTGCTGTGTGTTTCTTCTTTGTATTCTTTTTCTCATGACTTAGATTTTCCCCTCTTTATGTGCTCTCTTGTGTCGTATCTTGCATTCTTTTTTATTCACCATCTTAATTGGTTTGCCTTGTCATAACTTGGTTAGCCTTAAGTCAGTTTACCTTATTTATGACTTATTGAGCAGTACTAGTACCTAATTGGACTTCCTGCTAAACTAAGCACAGACTCTTTTCTTTTGTTCTATGTCTTAATTTGTTCTATTGCTTAATATTATGATTCAGCTTCTACCACAGTGTCTGCTGTCCCTGTAAAATATTATTACATGTGTATCTTTATGCATTACAATGCTATGGGACTCGTCATGAATATGATCATCAGACGGTTCTATTTTACTTGAATTAAACAAAAATAATTAGAACTAGATTTGAATTCATTGTTTACATGGGTGGCAAAGCCCCTCACACCATTATTAAAGTAGACCTTCATCGCCTGCACTCCCTTATGTAATATGATAAATGTTGAGGTCACTGTACCTTGGGTAAAGGGGAATTCCCTCCCCCTCTAATGACCTCATATGAAGACAGCACATTTTTGTGCTATATGATATTTTCACTCATATTTGTCATACTCTAAGGATATTAAAATTGTAATACCTTTCTATTTATTCATTTATTTCATCTGTTAATCAGGTAAGTGGATTCCTTGTCATTCTGTACATAATCTTGTCTGAAGTCAGGTAGTGATTTGCATGGCCTATTGTTTTGAATCAAATCTTTTTTTTTTTTTTGCTTCTTTGTACTCATCTTTTAGTATATATGTACTATTTAGTATGTGACAAGTCTATGTAGTGCTACTGAGTTGTCAGTGGCTCATGGAGAGCCTATGGCAGTAGACTGTTACATCCTTCTTTTGTCTAACCCACAACAGCCTCAGTCCATGCTGTGCCTCAACCAATTCACAATTTTTTAGTATACTCTACAAACACTGTGTTGACTAATATATTTAGAATGACATTTAACTTGCAATTTACATTCATTTTAGTTTGACTAGTACCATTTCACTATGCAGAAGATTCTTAACGCTCTATGACAGCTCACAAGTTCATTCTTTTAGTTTACCACTGTACAGTTTTGCATCAATTATCATTTTAAATACAAATATATATTTTGTCTGCCAATGAACATACCCTATCTGAAAAGATTTCTTGGAATAGTACACTTTCTTGGTTATCAAACAAATCAGCATATAAATAAATGCATTGCACATAAGCACATTATACTACTATATATAAAACAGGGTACTCTAGAATAATCTCCATGCTAAGGAATATTTAAGGATGCTTACTATCTACAAATAAGGTCAGCTAGCTCACTGTCAAACTTCTGTCAACAAATAGAAAACTGAAAACTTTGCAATCAGAAGGGTATCTACAAACAAGAAAAGCCATGCTTTCTGACAGACATATATTTCCTGAGGAGATACATTTTTTTATTTATTTGTTTACTTGTTCATTTATTTATTTATTGGTGTTATCAGTCAATCAAACTACATGTGCCTGAACAAATGCACTGCGCTATTAGATTTAAACAAATAAACAGAAAATAAACATTATAACAAAGCTAAGTTTAAAAAAAAGTTTAATCAGGTCACTGAACAGTGTGTGTTAAGGGAATAGATTCCAACAAACTCACATTGTTTGGAACCCATTTCAAGGACACAAACTGAAGTTACGATCAAAGACTTTATCATAATTATTTGTAACACACTCGGATTTAGCTACTTCAAGTACTGTCAGCTAAAAAAAATGTGACACCACAAACTTTCCAGCAGCTTTAAAAGCTATAACACACCTTACAATGCCACACAAATGGCAGCCAGAAGCAAACAGCAGAATAACCAATCAACAGGTTTAAAAGCTGTTAAGACACTTTGTGCTGCTACTCTTAGGTTCATAGGTTCATAGGTTGGTACTAGGCTATCAGCCCTAGGGCCTATACAAGCCTAGCCATAACAATTCCCTGGCTATTTCTTCCCACACTATTTACTTCCCTGGACCCCTGTCTAGCAGGGCAACTGACGTGATCCCCGGTGTGAATTTCCTTTCTCCCATCCAATCGTCAAGGTTCCTCTTGAAGAGGGCCAAAGAGGCACTCTGCTTGACATGTATGGGCAATCTATTCCAGAGTCTGGGGAGTCTCTGGGTCAGGAACCTATCCCTCCAGCAGGTTTTGTTTATTGTGATGACAAGGTTTAGATCCCTGGAGCATGTGGTTCTGAGGGATTGGGATTTCTTTAAGTGTAGCATGTCCAACAGCTCTGGGTTTGACATGGCCTTGTATGTTAAGCAAAGATCGCCTCTGAGTAGACGATATGCGACAGAGTATAGCTGGAGTTTTTTAAGGCGGTCAGCGTAGGGCATCTGCTTTAGGTCTATGATTCTTTTAGTGAGGTATTTCTGTGGCCTTTCCAGTTGTTGCAGATGTCTTGAGAGGTACATACCAAACGGGGCATTGTATTCTATAATGGGTCTAATGAGGGATGAGTACAGTGGGACAATGACCTCCTTTTTTCTGGGTGAAAAGCCTTTAGTGATGAGGTGTGCCATATAGAAGGATTTCCTAACTGTTGTGGCGATGTGGTTATCGAAGGTGAGACCGCTGTCCACCTGTGTCCCTAAGTCTCTTATCAAACTTTCAGAGTTTAGTGTACTGCCACCTATATGGTAATTCACGGATACATGTTTTTTCCCAAAGGGGATAACTATACATTTCTTGGCATTGAGCTTGAGCCCATGGCTCTGGCACCAAGCATCTGTTTCTGTAAGGCCCTTTTGTAGAGTATCCACATCATTTGGGGATTCAATAATGGCTCCCAGTTTGCAGTCATCTGCAAACTTTGTTATCCAGAGTCCCTTAGTGTTGGCTTGTACTTCAGAGAAGTAGATGCCAAACAAGAGCGGTCCCAGGACTGAACCCTGAGGTACTCCACTTGTCACTTGTCTGGAGCTGGATTTGGAGTCTGCTACTTTTACAGTGTGGGTTCTATCAGTAAGCCAGTTAGCAACCCATTGGGTGACGTAGGGATTAATGCCCAGCTTAGTAAGTTTATCTATGATTCCAGAGTGGGGGATGGTGTCAAAGGCCTTGGCAAGGTCTAGATAGGCTGTGTGGACCACCTTACCCTTGTCCATGGCTCTGGAGGCTGATTCAAATAAGTCAATCAAGTTCAGGAGATAAGATCGGCCCTTCACGAACCCAAACTGGGTGGGATCTAGTGTTTGAAGGTTTCCAATGTCTTTGTTTATAGGTTCCATGATAATACGCTCCATGGCCTTGCAGATAAGGCTTGTCAGACTGATGGGATGGCAGTTTCCGGGATCCAAGGTGGATCCCCCCTTGTGGAGTGGGATAACTGTAGCTGTGCGCCACTCAGTGGGCACGAAACCTGAGGTGAGGCTATGATTAAACATGACACTTAGGTGAGGTGCAGTTCATATTGTAGTTCATGTAGTACACAGCCTGGGATGTCATCTGGTCCCATGGATGCTGTATTCTTATCTTTGGAGAGTGCGTTTTTTACCTGTGTTGCCGTTATTACCGGAATTTGGCAATCTTCCGGTATTGAGATGGGCCATTTAGGGGGTGAGAGGGTGGTGAAGTTGGCACTGAATCGATCTGCCAAGATATTGGCAATATCCTTGGGATCAGTATATTTAATGTCATTCTGTTTTAGCTCAGAGCAGATCTGAGCATTGCCATTTAGATTCTTGACATAGTTATAGAATGCCTTGTTGTTGTCTTTAGAATCTTTGGCAATTTTATTTTTGTAACTAGCTTTGGAGGATTTTATGAGGGATCTCAGTTTCTTACTGAGGCTGGTAAGGAAGTTTTTTGCATGCTGAGATTTTCCTCTTTTCTGCAACAGTTTCTTCCTTTTATTGTAAAGTTTGTTTATGGCAGGGGACCACCAGATTGGCTTCTTTTTTTTGGATGAGAGCATCTTGGTTCTATTTGGAATGGCACGATTTATGCATGAGTGGATGTGCTCGTACAGTGCCTTAGTGTAGGATTCAGCAGTTGAACTTTCAGCTCCCATCTGCATGGGTGTCATGAAATTTGTCACTTCTGACTTGAGTAGCATGAAGTTGGCTTTGGAGAAGTTTTTTATGGAGGTTTCCTTACTGGGGGTGGGGTGGGATGTGGATGTTAAGGGTAATTAGCTTATGGTCAGACATGACTAATGATGAGGTGACCATAGGTGTGGAGCATCGATTTCCCATGTTGGTAATGACCAGGTCTAGGATATTGGAGCCCCTGGTGGGACTATGGATTAGTTGATCCAGGGCATTGGAATTTATGAATTCCAAGAACCATTGGGCAAAGGTGTTGGTACATGAGTAGCTTTCCCAGTTAATGGCAGGGTAGTTAAAATCACCCAGTATTGGGGTGTTTGGTTCTATCTTAATATTTTTCAGTATGTGTAGAAATGTGTAGTGAGAATCTTGGGGTATGGTGGGGGATCTGTAGCAAGCTACAATTTGGATTGCAGTCTTACCTAGTGTTAGTTGCACCTGGAGAATTTCAGATGCATTGTGTTGGGCAACTAGCCTGGTGGTGTGAATATCCTTGGTGAATATTGACACTCCTCCACCTTTAGTGTTTCGGTCCTGCTTTGGTGGCCGAAAAGTGTGGTAAGGGTTGTAGCCTGGTATTGCAGGGGTGCTCAATGGAGCCTTGAACCAGGTCTCAGCTACTGCACAGATATCGATGTTCTCCATTTTTAGGAGTGCCTCGAGAGAGTGCATTTTGAGGTTTAGACTTCTAGCATTGAGTAGCATTACCTTCAGATTCTGCATGCTTGTACCTGTTACGGTGGTGGTTTTGTCCTTTGAACTTTGCCTAAAAAAGGCACTATAGGGGTGGCAAGAGCCTTAGCCAGTAACCTGAATCCCAGAGGTGACAGGTGCAGACCATCTCTGGCAAAGCATCGTGGTCTGTCAGTCATGTCGTCCCAGGCAGACAGATACTGGATCGCCTTTGAATGACACCAGAAGCTTAGCCAATTGTTGAAGTCAATCATTTTGTCCTTATATTGTGGTATCATTCTGGGCGAAGGCAGGATGCTACTCAGGGCTAGGGTCATACCTGCCTGGGCCACATGATCCGAGAGCTCTTCCATGTCTCTTTTCATGTAGTCCAGGGAGGTACGTCTCAAGTCA